>NC_040045.1:35417652-35717652 GCF_003713205.1 Coffea eugenioides | reverse complement strand
CTAAATATGCATTCAATGTTAAGTGCCACATTAGTAATATTAATAAGTGAAACTACGTAGTTTTGTATTAGACAGAAAAAATGGATAGAGGATCCCGTCTGCGCTCACATGTACGTCATACTAACGAGACTCCTATTAGAAAATTTGACTAGTATAATCATTCTTCATTATTAATCAAGAATGAGATAAAACTGCAAACTAACGCACATGAACATATATACTTAATTTCATTTCTCATTGTAAAAAACAGTTTTTTTTTGTTGGGGGTAAGGGTTCAAACCGATATAATCCCCATAAAGGGATACGATACGTGTAGTTTGTAATTTTTGTTTTGTGAGAGTGTAGAATCATTCTAAAAAACTTAGAGGAAAATTACATTTTATATTCATGTAGTTTAGCGCTTTCTCAGATAACTCTCTTATAGTTTTAAAATGTATACATAACTCTCTCATGATTTTGATTAAGGTGTAAAAGTTACAGAAAGCGACATCTTAGTAAAACTAGTTAAAATGTCAAGATTACTTTCTTAGAAACTTAATTGATTTAAGTGACTAAATTTTAAATGTATTATATAATACTTTAAACCCGATATAATTTAGCGCTTTACTTTTTTTCGGGTGCTTTGGAGGACCAAAGCCCATTACAAAGAGATGGCATTGCACCCGAACGTAGCAGTCCAAGAATTGCTCCGAGGACACTGGAGGTACTCGCGTGTTACGAGGCGTTTTACTCTCCCACTAGCCAAAACACGCACGTTAATGGCACTAGTAAGTCGCCTACCAGTCAGCCCTCACACTCACCCTTGCACACAAGTATTCAGAGTAGACCATAGCAAAACAAAAAGAACAACACGCACAAGTTACAGCCAACACGGCCAACCTTGTATTTCACGACAACGATTACAAGGAATTTCTACAAATACTTGGCGTGCAGAACATCTAAGGGTGATTCTCACTATTTGAGACTCTCAGCCCTTAGCCTCTGCCTAGCCCGTTTTTTATAGGCATGTTTACGGTTGACAAGAGACCCAACCGCTGGTCTGATCCGAACGTCCACGAAGTCAGGAACCCGCTAAGAACAAGGCTAAGTTGGCTGGTAAATGCCCATGATCCCAGCAACTCCCAGCAACTGCCAGCAACGGTCAGTAACTGCCCAACGTCTATCTTTGGCGTGCACAGGCAACGACTGCACAATTTCGTGCCCCTAGTTTCCCGCCATCGGCAACGTTCCGCGCCCAGCTTGCCCCAACACTTAGCAACTTAGGCACCGTGGTTCCTAGCACTTGGAACCACCCGATACAACCCACCGAGCCATAGTCATTCCGTGCCCTTGGCCCCCAGCTCTTGGCCTTGACTTGGCATAGTCACAGTTATCCCTCTATATATATGTCCTAGAGAAAACTTAGGACCGTTAGTAGGAGCACCCCTTTTTCCCCAACTAACTTAGAGACATCTGTTGCCTCTAAAACTTTTCCCAATCCATACTTAGGCTGGGAAAACATGATCAAACAGTTGTCCACTCGTTTCCAACTAGGTTCACCTTCGGCCTTCCCACCTAGGCCATGGTCGGCCGAAATGTGCCACGACCGCGCGCGTTCCGTCTGGACCGTGCCCTAAGGGGCTGACACTAGTCCAGGTTGCTGTTGAAGACTCTCCTCCATTAAATGGTCAGCTGTCATATTCCCTCTAATTTAGCACTTCTATACATAACTTTCTTGTAATTTCAAGATTTTCAACTTGTTATTGGCACACTTTTGAAATTTTAATCAGCTTTGTTACGAAAATCAAATTCCATTGCTTTGACACCTCAGATTGTGCCACGAGAAGTTGACAAGTTTATCGAATAATCTTTCGAAAACCATGGGAAGGGTGACTTGCAAAAGGTGAAAAGAACTAAACCATTGGTTAAGGGCAACGTTTTTAAAATCGAGATCTAACCTTAGATCATTTTAGAAGTCATAAGATCAAATTATAGGTAGCGTCACAAAATCGTGAGATTCCACTAAAAAAAAGGCAAAAAAAAGTTATTTAGTGTTAATAAGCTTACTGTTTAGAAAACATTAAAGGTGATACAGAAAACATTAAATGTGATACAGAAAAATTAAAGGTGTCGTGGGAAGGAAAGCGACAAAAATAATACAACGAGAAGTAAAATAATAATCTATAACATGCATCACTTAATTAATTTTTTTTTGTCTGCCAACGACAATTTACACTAATCCTACACTATGGGGGAAATAGAGCCCAATTGGGTTTGAAAGGGGGTTGGGCAACTAGATTTGAAAGGCATTGGGATGTGAATTACTGGACCAAATAAATGCACACTACTGCTACATTATGGGGAAGGGGGAGCCCAACTGGGTTTGAAAGGGATTGGTGTGTGAACCACTAGACCAAACAAATGCACTATTACTTCACTACTCCTACACTATGGGGGAGGCCCAAGAGGGAGAGTCCAACTTGGCTTAAAAGTGGTTAGGATGTGAATCACTAGATCAAACAAGTTCACTACTGCATTCTCTAGAATTTTTAAAGAAAGAAAGTATAATGCTTTCTTGCAATGCGAAGATCTAGGAAGGGGAACCTAACTACGCTTGAAAGGGGCTGAGATGTGAACAATCAAATCAGATAAGTGCACTTTCTAAATATTTTAAAGAAAGGAAGCATCGTGCTTCCTTGCAATGCACTAGATGGGTTTGAACCCCAACTTAGAGCACGAAAGAGTTCTAAGATACTCTTCTTGGCCATTCGACAAAAACCCAATGGTTACGCATCAGTTAAATATATTTATTTTTTGGTCATTAGTGGCAACATCTATTCTACTCCTACACTAACCTACACTATGAGGGAGGGGGAATCTAAAGAGGCCCAAAATCCAATGGTTATGCATTATTTATTTATTTTTTTTGTCATTAGCGGTAATATCTATTCTACTCCTATGCTAACCTACGCTTTGAGGGAGGGGGAACCTAAAGAGTCTTATATGAGAGTTAGGAGATGAGCCACCAGACCAAACAAGCACAAGTACACTACTATACTCTCCAGATTTTTAAGAATAAGGAAGTGCAGACTACTGCACTTTCTGAATTTTTTAAAGACAGGAAGCACAATACTTCCTTGCAATGCACTAGGTGGGGTTTGAATCCCAAGTTAGTGGGAGGGGAGAGCTCTAAGAAGCTACATTAACCTACACTATGAGGGAGGTGGAACCTAAAGAGCCCTAAAACCCAATGGTTACATGTCACTTTTTTTTTTGTCATTAGTGGCAACATCTATTCTATTCCTACACTAACCTACATTACGAGAGAGGGGAACCTAAAGAGGCTTGTATGGGGGTTGAGAGATGAACCACCAAACCAGATAAGTATACTACTGCACTCTTTGAATTTTTTAAGAACAAGGAAGTACTACACTTCCTTATAATGCACTAGGCGAGATTTGAACTATCAATCTGGTGCACAGGTGACAGGTGTCGAACCTGTGTAATAATAAATATCTATTCGAGAAAAATACAATTTTTATATATAGGGTGAGTAGGGTAGAATCCATAGGGATTGGGGATAATTCGTTTCATCTAAAACCCAAAATTTAGGGGATTTTTATATAATTGAAGATAATTAAACAACTCAGATAAAAAAATAAAACTAAATTACAATTTAGCAAAATTAAATCAATAATTAATAATCTCTAGCCAAGAAATAATTTCAGAAATGGTTAACTCAATTGATCAATGATGCAATGATAATTTCATTTATTCACTGATAAACAAGTTATAACTGTCAAATACACGATGACAATTAATTCCTTCTTATTGTATCGGTGATCAAGGTACGACCGTTAATCGCTTTCCTAATCAAGAAATACTCTAGGTACGATCTTAGAGTTCAATTTTCCACTTGTCTTAAGAGTTAGAGAAACCCTATTCTAACCAAATAACACGCTACGACGGTTATTTTAAATTAGCCCATATGTTCTTCTGACACAAATCCAATCATATCAGTCACCATTATTTTAAAGTAATTAAACAATTATAGATTTAACTGCTCTAACTAGTTTTAGATTATTAGATTAAATTAAATATCGAGTGCCCTTGATATTCAAATAAAATAATTACCATAAGAAATTAAATCAGAGAACATACGAATACCAGTAAAATAAAGAAAATAAATAAATCAATTCGATCTCACAATTTTAGATAAATCAAATCCTCCGTTATTCCTTTACTAGAATTAGAAATTTAGTTCATCTCCATAGAAAAAGCCACGTGCGAAATAAAAGAACTGATTTCCAAGGCCTTTCTTCAATTTGAAATGAATTCTAGAGAAAAAGAAAACGAATTTGGTTCTCTTGTTTTATCCTAAGGAGAAACGATAGAAAACCCAAGACTACCAGTACTACTTTATTCGGCCCGAGAAAAAAAGAAAAGATAAGGCAAACTGCCTTTCTGGTCGTGCTTCCTACTATTAGTAAACTACTATTACTTCGCCGAATCAAAGTATAACATATCTCATCCTATCCGAAAAGAAAGAATACGTCTCGATAGACAAAGTAACTAGCGTGGTAGAAATCAAATACCATCTATCTGGTGGAGCATCCGAGTCTTGCAACTTCAATTCGAATTTTGGAGATCATGTGCCAAATTCCAAATTTCCCAGACGTGTAAAGTAATATTTTGATACGCTCATACTAATCAGCAAAAAAATCTAGTAAAATAGATGTTTTTAATTTCTTTTTGTTTCAAATTCATACAATTAACACCAATTACTAAATATAAGTAAAATCTATCAATTAATACAATATTTAGCTAAAATTAAGAAAAAAATAATTATAAATTAAATAATAAAAATACAATCTATCAACGGGAGAATTTAAAGAAACTCTTCCGGACCAATTGGATCATGACCCAATGGTTTTATGCATCACTTAATTAGGTAAATTAAAATCTAAAAGTTTGAAATAGTCCTGCCCCAAGTTATTGAACGTGTCCACGTCCATGTCCCATTATTATTATTATTACGAGGTCGGAAAGGCTGGCTACTTTACCATCGTATGACCTTTGCTGACATGCCGTAATGGTTCTGAAATTATGTGACATGTTGAAATACAGGTACCGGTTCAGTCCCGTCAGTTCCTTTGAATCTTGTGGGCCTCTCTTTGCTACTGTAAACTAAAGTAGAAATAGGAATAAGCTAGATTAAATATCGCTGTCTGTTAAAAAAAAAGTACGAGGGATTTATATTATTGAAAAAAAGTACGGATTAATTATATTCATCTCCCTTGAGGTTTTGATTAAATTACTAAACTAATTCTATAGTTTAGCAAATTACAGTTAAGCTCCTTAAATGGTAAAACGTTTATCAAATATCTCTTAACGGGTCCTTGCGTCAGCCAAATATGTCTAAAGGTCCCAAAATACCCTTTTATAAATTGAGTTGATTGCAATTACCTTTGTTGGGGTTGTTTAAATCATATTTACCTCTCGCGAGATTTGTTCAGATAACAAATTAATCTTACGGTTTATTCAAATTGGTCCAATGCTTTAAATAACCGAACATTTATTAAATTAACATTTTCACTATTAAAGTTTATCACCTGCAGCAAAAGTTTGGGTGAAATTCTCAAAATATCCATAAATTACTAATTTTATTCTATCCATTATTTCATAACTGTATAGGTTATAATAAGTGTAATCAAAATTTTAGAAGTATGGCATCACTCAAAATAGTAACGGTCAGTTGTGCAGTTTCTTTAGCCACCATTGTATATTTTTTTATAAAAAACCCCTTTCATGTCAATCTGAAAATAATCAAATTCCTTTCTGCAATACAAAAAAATACGTTATTGATTTAAATCCACTTCTAAGCATTAAAATTTACAATTTTTGTACAAAGACATACATTAGAAATCAAAAACAAAAATCTAACAAATCCACTTATCTAGAATTACAAATGAAATTTTATTATTATGATATGGAAAAAGACCAGTAGCTAAAAATTATTATCCACACTAAATTATTTTTGAGTCAAATGGACAACTTTTTTTTTTTTGGTAATGAAATGGACCATTGGTATACGAAAAGGTAGGTTTAGAGAGTGCAGTGGCTGCTGAAATAAGCCAAAGACAAAAAAGTATAATAAGTAAGACTTTTTTTTTGTATTTTTCATTTCTTAATTGATAGTAATTTTTTTTTTTAATTTTGGTTTCATCTTTTTCTTGGATCACGTTAAGGGTCCTTTTCTAAATTTGGACCAACCTTAAGTTAGGTAAAGGGAAAATCATTTGAAATATCTCACATATTTTGATAAATGAATAATTTCGTCTTTCACTTTTAAAACAATAAATTTACATGCCTTACAAAATCAAGTTGATAAATTTTGATCTTAGCTTAGATTTTCGATTATTTTTTACCATGAATTTATCACGTGACCCACACAGAGCAAAAATGTTAGATCTCATTTGTAGTTAAATAAATGACTTTAACCATATTCACTTTTGCCTCAAAAAAAATCTAACTTGAATCATATTTATTTTCTCCTAAAAAAGTGAGATCTGACATGATTTATTTTCATTTTTATCACTAAAAGAATGGGATATGATGTTTTTGTATATAAAAAATAACTGTATGTGCGTCACGCGGTGATTTTAGGCTAAAAAATGATTGAAAACTTAGGTAGGGACCAAATTTTATTAGTTTGAATTTGAAAAGAACGTAGAGTCAATATTTTAAAAGTGAGGAACAAAAAAAAACTCATTTAACAAAATATGACGGATGTTTTGAATGATTTTGCATTAGATAAATGTAGTTTTTTTTTTTTTTTTTTGCAAATGATGGCTTCATCACGTCTCCATTACAGTTAGTTGGATTTGAGCATCGATCCTCATAAGTTGGTAATAGTAATGTGGTCAAATCTTAGGATTTATTTGGCAATTCGGCTAAACCTCAGAGGAGATAGATGTAATTAACCCTGTACGTAACATTCGAAAAGAAGCTTGTTCGAGACCCAATCGCGTCAAAGTTGGAAATGTAATACAGAAAAGCAATTTTTCCAAAGTACAATAAACCCATATTCGTTTAACAACATGTTTTCCAAAGTTCAATAAACACGAAATGCCTCTTGTAATTACACGTGGTAACCAATCTGTCCCCTATACTAACAAAATGTAGAGATTACCCCTTTATGATTAAAACAGCTTGTTAACAGTTTGGCTAAAATACTTTCCTATGAGAGAAAATTGCCCTCATAATTTCTGGCACCCAAATGGCTTTATTGTATGTAGTTCCTGCTTTCTTCTATAGAACAATGCTTTAGTAACGATAGTTATAGTAATGAAACAGTTTTTACCTAATATAACAATTTATTGCACTTTTAGCGACCATTTGATTACTTCTTGGACCCATCCACATAAATAGGATAACACCTAAAAATATGGAAGTAAGTTTCCCATCTAAAATAGTAAGTTAACCTTAATAGACTAGTAATTTTTATACCGCAAAAGGTAAATTGGAATAAAGATTAAACTTACTTTTTAAATAAATAAATTACTACTTTATATCCGAATCTTACTTTTTAGAGAGTAAGTTTAGTTCAAGTAACAGTAAATTTTTATACATAAATAGTAATTCTTACTAATAACATGATAAATTTGATTAATGATCAAAACTTAGTGATTTTTGGAATACATGTACAATTTTACATTAAAAAATTATTTCAAACTAGTATTAGGAAGTTTATTTGAAATAATGATAAGATGTTTTATTAATGATTAAAACTTAGTACCTTATTTAGTAAGTACTCGTAATATACCTATATAATAAATGATTATAGGTATAACTTAAATATTTTTTGTATTTATATATTTTAAAATACTATGAAAAGTAGTTTCACTTTTCAGATAACCTTGTAAAATATGTAATAAAATTTTGTCATATTATAATTTTTTAATTATTTTCAATTTTTGAAAACTTTGAAAGTTTGGATAACAATAACAACAAATCTTCCTAGTTATATATAGAATATCACTTGTTTATATATCACAATTTTTATAATTTAACACCTATGAATATAATAAGATGATAAACTTTTAATAAATTTACATCTAGAACACAAGAATTAATAAGAGTTAAAGCCCAAACAAAATGAGAAATAGTATAACAATAAAAATGACAAAATTAGTATAACAGTTAATATAAGAAAATCAGTATGATCTAGACTTTTTTTCTTGGGAGATTGTTCATAAAAATAAGATCTAACAATTAAATGAAAATCACTTGCACATATAATCTATTGTATAATTTAAATTAAATTCAGTTCACGTATAAAACAGTCCAAAAATAATTAGCGCACTATGACAAAATGTTATTTTAACAACAAAATTTTTTTTACTGAAAGTCTTAAATATCCATGACATACATACGAGGGATATTTTACCAGATTTGTATCTACCTGTAAGCACAGTTTCGTTGTCAAAAATAAAAGATATGAAAACTTACACAAATATCAAATTTATTAAATCAATTAATAAGAGAGTTACAATCTCTAAAAATTCTTTTTTCTTTTGATAATTACAACCTATAAAAATTCTTGAATCAAATAAATTAATCCCCTAATTCTTCTCTTCAAAAGCACTCCTAATTAAAGCATAATAAAATCAAGTTTTTTTAACTTTTTCATGTAGTAGTTATGTTTACTAAAAAATTAGTAAACCATTCCTACAATGCATTGCTTCTCCTAAAAGTACTAATATATTGTAAATAAATTGAAATAATTTTGTAAACAAATTTATGCATTTTCACCAATATAATCAAGCGAATTTTCCACCTTTAAAATATAAATAGAAAGAAAGGGAAATGGTATGAGGAAAAAGGTGACTAAATGCAATATATATCACATCCATGTGTTTAGATATGATTTGTTAAGTAATCAGTAATTTAGTCCTGGTCAATATATGATGCATATTGATTTCTTATAAATAAAAATGTAATTTAGCAATTATGCACTAATAGAATTCATAGTTTGAATGCAATCAATTGAGCACCTATTTCCTTTCTTTAAGTAGCTATTATTTATTTTATTACTTAGGTTATATATCTACATGTAAAATAACAACAATAGTGTGCCAATTCTCGGACCAACAGAACTTCAATTAGTGTTAACTAAACTAATTTTACATTGATAAAAATTAGTCTAGAAAATGAAATGTTAATGGCAACAATTGGTAAAAAATAGCAATCTTTTAATTTTGGAAAAATAAAAAATAAGTTCCCAAAATATTTCACTTTTATTTTAAAAAAAATCTCAACTTGTTAATTAAATTCAAAATGATTTTATTATAAAAAATATTCTTCCTCAAATTAACATCAATGATTAGACATGAGATACAAATATGGGGAAAAAAGAGATAAAAATATGGTAAAATATCTCTCATACATATATCATGGATATTGGAGACTTTTGGGAAAAAAAAATGTTGTTCTTAAAATAATATGGTATTGTAGTGTGCTAATTATTTTAGGATCATTTTGTACATGAACTAAATTTAATTTAATTTATACAATAGATTATATATGCATGTGATTTTTGTTTAGTGGTTGGATCTTATATTTTGGTTGGATCTTATATTCGTGAACAATCTCCAGAGAAAAAAAATTCCGGATTATACTAATTTTGTTATACTAATTCTGTTATTTTTATTGTTGTATTAATTGTTACATTATTTCTCTCATGTTGTTAGGTCTATATTAATACAAGTTTAATTCTTATTATTTCTTGTGTCCCAGACAATAAATATATTAAAACTTTATCATCTTATTATATTAATAGGTTTTAAATAATAGAAATTACATAGATAAGTGATATTCAATATACAACTAGGAAGATGTGTTGTTATTATTATCCAAACTTTTAAGCTTTTCAAAAATTATTCAAAATTATAATACGATAAAATTTTATTATTTTATAAGGTTATGTGAAATGTCAAAATATTTTTCATAGTATTTTAAAATATATAAATACAAAAAAATTTTAAATTATACATATAATCATATATTATACATGTATATTACGAGTACTTACTAACTAAGGTACTAAGTTTTAATCATTAATAAAATATTTTATTGTTATTTCAAATAAACTTCCTAGTATTGGTTTGGTATACGTTTTTAAGCAAAATAGTACATTTGTATCATAAATTAGGAAGGTTTGGTCATTAATCAAATTTACTATGTTATAAGTAAGAATTACTATTTATGTATAAAAACTTACTATTACTTGAACTAAACTTACTCTCTCAAAAGTATGCTTGGGATATAAAATAGTAATTTATTTCTTTAAAAGTAAGTTTCATATTTATTCTAATTTACCTTTTGAGACAAAAAAATTACTAATTATTAGGGTTAACTTACTATTTTAGATGAGAAATTTACTTCCTTATTTTAGGCATTATCCTATTTAGGTGGATAAGTCCAACAGGTAATCAAATGGTCGTTAAAAATATAATAACATGTTATATCAGGTAAAAGCTGTTTAGTTACCGTAATGATAGTTAGTATAGCATTTTTCTCTTCTATAAAGCCAAAACTGCTCTACTTTTGCTGCTATTTTGCCGTGTAGACCATGATTATAGTAGTACTAAAATTGCAAAAGAAAAGCAAAACAAACTCAACGAGTTTGGCATACATCCAATTATCAACAAAGTGCACAAAATATTGGTTGCAAAAGTGAAACATGAGAGAAGCAATGATTCAAAAAATCGAATGTACTCTTTCGAATTCTAAAAAGAAAAAAAAAATTCATTCAATAGGGAGACATAAGTAAAAGGAAAAGAAAAGGCAAAAAAAAAAAGGAAGAGGAATATGAAAATATCAACCAATAACACTTTCCAAGTAAAGGAATATAGGATCATAAGACTGTAAAATAACACAAAGAAAAAAATTTTCTTTAATTTATTTTATTCAGAAGCCTTTCATGTAATCTGATGTTCATTTTCTTCTTTGAATTTTTAACCCAACACGTGATTGTCACATGATGGTTTTTCTCTCGAATGGAAGGATATAATTCAAATGCAAATTTCACCTTTTGGTGCAAAAAGAGTAAATTTGCATAAACAGAAAGCTAAATTTAGAGTTTGAGTATGAGCTTTTTGAGAGTTTAATTTGCGTATTTCATGGTATATGGGAGATTTATCACGTACCCACGCTTAATTACAAGGATGCATTTTGTCTTTAACCTTTTTAAAGTATAGCTGAAAAATATATATTGGCAATATTGAGCTTATATTCTTACATATTATTACTATCTTCATTCCAATGAAATTCTCAAATTTATTTATTTTACATATTTCAAAATATTTGTCATCTTTAAGAGGTATAACCATATAAGTATAATCATTGCTCATTTGCACGTTTGTTCCTTTTTCTTTTTGATTGACTTGTGTCATACTATTCAAAAAAATTTTATTTTGAAGGGTAAAATGAGAAGCACCTAACAATTGCTACCAATAAACTATCTTTAGAAGTTGAAATCTCAAAGTTAGAAAATTATGGAACGAATGCCTACTATTGATTTCCACCAATTTTGATACACAATTAATTACACTTCACTTTCTTAAGTGTACACCCTAATACTTTTTATAAATGGATTAATTACATTTACCTCCCTTGTAGTTTAGCCAAACTACAAATCAAACCTTGAGATTTGGCCAAATAACTCTAAGCCCCCTGTAGCGACACCTTCCAAATTCTTTAGACGGAATGAACGAAATGTCAAAACTGCCATCCCTTGGAAAATGTTAAACCCAATCCATCCAAACTCATACTTCACAGTCACCATCGCATGCTCTCTCCTTTCATTCTTTTTTTATGTCTCTTTTTATCGAGAAAAATTCACTTTGAGTTACGGACATATTTCATTTCCAAACTTTTAAATGGATCACATTTAGTACATGAATTAATTTTTTTGTCACATTTAGTCCAAAAAGGGTAAATTATTAAATTTGGATAAGAAAGTCACGAGTTTGGCACGTGGCCGTTAAGTAAAAATAATTTCTCGGTCAAAATCAACAGCCACGTCAGCCTTTTCCATCCAAATTGAATATTTTATCGTTTTTGGACTAAATGTGGATCAAAATAATTAATTCATGTATTAAATGTGGTGCGTCTAAAAGTTTGGGGACAAAATTTGTCTCTAACTCAAAGTTTAAGGATAAAAAGTGAATTTTTTTCCCTTTTTATCCGTTGTACACTTTCATCTTCCTATAACCCATTTGGCTAACTTTTGCATTGGATGCACCATGACATTTATCCTCTTATATCCACCCTCCATCACTGCCTCCTGTTCTCCAAGAGCCACACTATCTCATGAGACAAGAAGAAAACGTATCCATACCTAATTTCCAAATCCATGAACAGATGCGCATGTATTGGCAGTTTGGTTTGAGATCCAAGGATTTGAAATCCCATGACTTGGTTAATCACTTCGATCCTCACAATTTAATTTTAGCTATGCAAATAACAAGATCTAGTGTGTTGTGTGGGTTAATAAATTCATTGTTGTTATTTAATTTCTGTTTGGGGATTTGGGTTGGATTCTAGTGCTGAAAGTACTTGCTTGGGAATTTGCTGATGGTTGTAAATCAACATTTTGAGAATCCTATCACAAGTATGATGTATTAACGAGTCTAACAAGAAAACCATAACCGTCTAATTCTTACTCCAAACTTAATAGCAAAGCGGTCCAATTTCTAATAAAAAAGGAAACATTTGGATATTAGTCTTAGATGGCAATGGAAACAAATAATAGTTAGGGTTAATTTTAGAGCATTACATGAACTCTTGAACTGCAACTTATTTTCATTTTTCACTCTAACTTATCTATTGTAAATTGTAATGACTTTGTATCTTATATTACCACTTTAAGACAACATATAATTTCAAATCAACTGAAAGGTAAAAAATTTTCTTGACTGTTTTTGGAATGAAAAGACTTTATCTCCCCTAAATCAAATGTGTTTATGGAAGTACCCTAAATTCAAGTCTGGATTAAAAATTATGGCATCCAAATATAACTAATTTGAGTAGTGTGCCACAAATTGATAGTGGTACAACAGATAGTTTAGGGTGTAAACTCTGAAATGCTGATAATTTAAGGTTGCATGCTACAATTAGCTCAAAAAATGTTGCGGATTGTTTGGTTTTGATGCCGTTTGTTAAGGCTTGAATAAAAGATAGTCACCCCGCAAGAGGCTGCACTTCTTTGTTCCTGCAAACCATCTTCCATTAACGTTCTTCTTCCTTACAAGCAATTTTTTTCCGGTGTTTTAAAAATCGGACCGGACCGTCTCGACCGGTCGGGCCATGAACCGGCCTTGACTCCGATCCGATTTATACTTTGGATTGATTATATTTAAAAATCGGATTGAATCGTTTGAACCGTGCGAACCGTACGAACCGAATTGAACCGTTGAACCGGAGATTTTATTTTTTTTGTCTATTAAATTGAAAAAAAAAATTAAAAAAAAAGTTTTCCTTAACCCTAAAAACTAATTATTAAATGCCACATTCACTCACTTTCTTCCCATTTTTTACCTCTTATCAAGTTTGTATTTTTATTTTCTATTTTCTTGACCTCTCCAAACTCCAAACTTTTTTTTTTTAAGTTGCAATATCTAAATATAAAAAAATTTGCAATATCTCACTGGTTCAATTAACGGTCCGAGTTTTAAAACATTGATTTTTTCTGAAGCAATTTGAGTGTTAAATACCCTATGGCAGACTGCTTTCCTCCTCCTCCCTGTAGATATCCAAAGTGTGTTTTTCCTTCTTGTGCAATTTGCAGTGAGACCCGTTAGGTCCAGTACTCTGTACATAACACCGCCTTACTCCCATAAAATTAACCATAATGCAATTACATAATTTGCATCATAAGATAATTAGCAATTCTAGCATCCATAATAAGTCTTACAACCATAATAAAAACTCCCAAGAATCCAACCAAATTTGCTGCTAATTAGATAATGAAACATCAGCCTTACTACATATCTGATTACAAGAGAAAGGGACTAAACTACACAACTAATTACTCAAACAAAAGTTCACATATCCAATCTCTTTCTGGCTCTAATAACGCCAAGTGCGATCATTGTCATCTTCATAAACGGCATGACCATCTGCAAAATGTAAACATAGAGGGGTAAGTGACTTTTCATCCAGTAAGTAGTATAGGTATTCTGTACCGTCCTCAGCATGTTAGTATGACATAGTACACTTCCAAGTTTTTATATCGGTTCGAAACAACTACTAGCTACGTTTAACAATTGGTCTAGGACCAATAGAAAAGTTCCACATAAACGTATAAAAATCTCACTCGGTGATTTCACATGCTAACTTAAATTAAACTTTTGCATGTCCATGTGGAACTTTTTCATTGGCTCAGGAGCAACTATTAGGCATGTCTAGTACTTGCTTCGTATCGATATAAAATTTTCCGTGACAGACTTGGATATCAGAATGAAGGCTATTCCTCGTGTCATGCTTTCCAAATTTAAGAAATTCATAGGTCTCTCGTACCTTAAATTGTCTTAAAAGTTCAAAATTAAGAGAAGACTATTTCATTCTTTTCTTGTCATCCAGTGAACTAAATAATTGCGAGATATGAATGAACTGGAGGCAAAGTCTATCAAAGAAATGCACAACCAAAGTAATGCTGCACAGACGCTAAACTGAAGTTCAAATACATGCTGCACAGACCCTAAACCTAAAGCTTTGCCGCAAAACAATGCTTTTTGCATCAAGGAAATGCACAACCAAAGTAATCAACATGAAGTCACTTCAGGTGTGAGAATATTTAGAATCAGCACTACAATTCTTTTTATTATTATTATTTTTTTCTAGCCAGGAAGGTGTGAGATTTAGGAAACGAGGTAGGGTTGGGGAATTAGAATATAATATTTTTAATTCTTGAAACCTCAACTTTAGTCATTAGACCAAGGTTTCATTGGCGAATCAATACTACAATTCAAACTAGTAGGAGTAGTAAAAATTATATCATACCAATGAAAGGACAATTCTATCCTCTTCATCGACCTGCATACGTCTCGCACTACATCATGAACACGACATCCTCTGACCCTGCCATTGTGTGTTCTTCTAGAAATAGTTACCAAGTTTCTAGATATTATTTCCAACAAATACTCTTCTGCAACATCTTCCAATGTTTTTGACTCAGTTTCTTGTATCAATCCATTTGTGATCCACATCCCGAACAATTTTCGGGCAGGGATTTCCTTAACCTTCGGAAATTCGCCAAAACAAAGAAAGCAGGGCTTCAAGTGATCTGGTAAGCTGTCGCAAGCAATTTTTAGTGCAGAAAAGAGCACATTTCTATCAGGATCACGATCTGAGAGCAAAGTTTCTACCATTTTTACCCAATAGGAAAGATTCCTTTTATTCTTTTCCAGGACACCAGCCATGAGAAAAATTGCAAGAGGTACTCCGTGGCAGTACTTTACAAGCTTCTCTCCGATGCTTCGAAGTTCGTGAGGTAAATCAGTATCACCAAATGCTTTTCTACATAATAACTGCCAAGATTCATGGTGATTGAGAGAAGGAATATGTGCCGTCCAATCAGCTTGCGAAGCCAAATCAGGCATTCGGGTGGTCAACATAATTGTACTTCCCGAATTATCATCTGGAAACGATCGTCTTAAAGCATCCAAGGCTGCGCGGTCCCATATATCATCCAAAACAATGAGGTATCTTCTTTGCTTCAGACATTTGTACAGAACTCCTGCTAAGCCATCATCATCCATGTCATAAATTCTCTTAGAGACAACCATAACATCACGCAATATTTCAAAAAAGAGCTCTCGTATTTGGTATACTCGAGACACAGTACACCACGCACGGATCTGGAAGTGTTCAACAACTCGAGGATGGTTGTAAACCACTTGTGCTAGAGTTGTCTTACCCACCCCACCCATGCCCGCAATTGAAATGATTTCCGTCCTCTTTGTTCCTGTTGTTAGTTGATAAGTTATATGGCTTACCTCATTGTCAAGCCCAACTACAAAGTTGTCAATTCTCCGCGGACCAGCTGAGGCATCACTGTCGGCACCAATACCATACCTTTTCTCATCATATATTTCCATGATCTTTGCTTTAATGATCTTGATGTCTTCCATGGCCGAAGGAATCCACAGCTTTAAGTAGCAAAGAGCATTATCTCTGACCACAAGCAAATTGGTGATATACGCTGTCTCGCATGCAACATCTTTAATACATGCCCAAAGATCTTTCACTTCTTGATGGTTACTATAGTGCTCTCTAGTATCCATGAGGAAGGATCTCAGGAATTCGAACTCCGCAAGTAGCTTTTCGACGGGATATTTCACTTCTTGATGGTTACTATGGTGCTCTCCAGTATCCATGAGGAACAATCTCGGGAATTTGAACTTCCCAAGTCGCATTTCGACGATATATTTCACAACTGATTTAGCTTTGCCCATTATGTAGTCCAAGAGGTCAAATATTTCCACTGTACCAAGTGTTTCAGAGCAATCTGAGAATAGAACTTGGAGACAAGTACCTTGGATCTCTGCTTTGAAAAGTTCAATCTTATCTGCGAACTCAGAAAGCGAAGGACTCATTTCAGAGGCCATTTCCTCCTTCCTTACGTGCTCATGAAAGGAGAAAATCAGAGAGGCTGCATCGTTGGCTATAGCTTCACATTTTGCCAACATCAGTTGATCCACTTCTTCCTCGGGAGGATTAATGAGAAAGCTTCTGAGGAATCTGACCCCTTCCTGGAGGGTTTTAACTTCATCATTCATGTGAACCATCAAGCCGAACTTGGGAGTTTTAATAAGCTCGATCAATATAACCTCTGCTTTGATCAACTTAATTTTCACAAGCAACCTGAAAATTGAAAGATCCAATTCACTGGCCATATCTTCTGTCATTCCACTGCCACCAAATGACGAAATAATTGATGATGACTCACTAACAACACAGTCAAGATGTAGCACAAACAATTTCCACTCCTCTATATTAGCCTCAACCTCTATGGTGCCCGTGAGACATGTTCTCAGGAACTCCATGTCCTCATGAAGGCTTTTAATTTCATGATCCTTAAGATCGAATACCAGAATAGCTTCATGATTGTGTAGCTCCATTAATGATAGATCGACCGTAACCAGCTTAATCTTAAGCAGCAATATATGAAGTGAAAGCTTCATTTCCATCTCGGGATCTTGCATCAAATTGTTTTCATGAATTGAATGTATGAAAGATATTACCTCGGCTCCTAGCACTTCAATATGTTTGGAGAGTAGTTTGCTATCCTTTTCTTTCTCCTCAGGTAGATCAATTCTAACACTTCTTAGGAATTTCAACCCTTCATGGAGGGCTGTGTATTTATCCTTCATTGACACCATGAAAACTTCTTGAGAGTCTAGCAGCTGAATCAGAATGATCTCCGCTTTGATCAGCTTCATCCTCTGAAGAGACCTTGACAGAACAAGATTCATTTCAACGACTTGCTCTTCTTTCACTTCGTTGACCTGAAATGATGCAGCCTCCCTAGCGGCTGCTCTGATATCTGATAAGATCCTTTCCAACTCTCTTGTCGACTCATCTGGTAGAACCATTAGAAATTTCATGAGGTATATTAGCTCCTCAACAATGGAACTGAATCGATCTTTGAGGGATTCTACCGTGTTTTGCAGGAGAAGTTTGACAATGCTTGCGATTGCATCTGTCTTTGCAGTTCCTGGTCCCATTGGCATCGAAGCTGTCAGAAGTTGAATGAACATCTCCGTCAAATCTGAACTAGAGGGCATAATCTTCTGTAGTAAATCAGAAAGTTTAACATCCATATGGCAAGCCATGACTTCTTCCGGTTCACCATCCCAGCACAAAAAGGAGAAACGCGCTGCTTTGGTTGCAAAAGAATGAGCATAGGTCAGAAAAGTTGCCATCTCCTGATGAACAATATTGGATTGATTTGCAGCAGTTCCAATGAAATCCATCAGGAAACTTAACTTCTCCGTTAGTATTTCAACTTTTTTCTTCATCGAAGAGATTAGATGATTCGAGCCATAATAAATATCCACCAGGTTCTCCAGTACAGAGTCAATGAAAACCATGGAAGAAATAGGATCAATCAGAGGAGAGTTGACTTCCCTCCCCCAGGGCTGCTCAGACAGGATAGCATAAGCATTCTTTATTTTGGGCTCCCAAAGTTTTACATTTTCCAGCATGTAAGAAACCGAAGAATCAACTTTCTCCAAATCCACTGGCAGAAAACAAAGAGAAGAAAGCTCATCTATCGCCTTGCTAAATGCAACATCAGTTTCAAAACTGCTGGTCAATGAGCTTGATGCAGAAGGAATAGCCTCAGATATTCCTGTGGCAATCAAGTATGTCCTCAGAAATCTTGATTTCTGTTTAAGGGTCAAGACTTGATCCCTCAACGGAGATGCCAAGCTGCAATTCCTCTCTAGCCAATCCAGATTTTGTATGGGAGAATCCAGGAATGTGTTGACCATCTTGGTTTCTCTCTTTTCTTCTCCCTCACACAGATTCGTAGCAGAAACGATGAATGTAGTGATCAGAAAACACGAACAGAAGAGATTTGTAGTGATGAAATGACGGGAGATTCTTGTAGACAGGTGCCTGGTGATTCAATAAACGAAAGTCGAGGTAAAGTTGACTAGGAGTTTTTAAGGAAACAATTATTAGTCTGAATTAATCAGACCATTAAAGACTAACATGATAAAAAGGGGTAAATTACTTATAGCTCTCTATAATTTTACATAATGCCACATGACGCCTAAAGTTTCAAAATAGCCATATAACCTACTATGGTTTCATGTAAAGTGAAAAAATGAATGAAATGCAAAATCAGTTATGGCATTTGTACCAATCGCGCTCTATATCCATTTAAACCCCTTATAATTTGAATAAATGACAGGGTATCGAACCTGTTCAATAATAAGTACCTACTCGAGAAAAATACAGATTTTGTATATAGCGATGAGTAGGGTCGAATCCACAGGGATTGGGGATAATTGGTTTCTTCTAGAGTCCAAGGTATGGGGAGTTTTGGATTAAATGCTAACTAAATAAATTAACTGCAGAAAATAATTGATTAAAAGAAATAATTAAGGGAAAACTCTAGCCAAGGGTACACTTCAGAAATGGTTCAGGCACTGATCATTGATTCACAGATAATTCCACATTTATTAATAGATTAGTTATAGTTGTCATGCACGCGATAAACAACCAACCTTTCCTTAATTTCTCGATAGTTAAGGTACGACCGTTAACTATTTCTCTAACCCAAAAACAACCCTAGGTACGACCGTAGGATTTAATTTCTAGATTGCATTAATAATTAGAAAGACCCAATCCTAACTAACAAACACGCTACGAGGGTTTGTTTAACCTAGATCGTATGCTCCCCTGACATAAACTCAATTACGCCAATTGCTACTAAGATAGAGATAACGAACATTTACGGATTCAATTACCTCTATTTAGCAAAATAGCCTATATGAATAATTAATTATTGCGCACTAATCAATCACACATAAGGACTATAACAATTAAAAACAGGAAACACATAAATCCCAATAAATGAGGAAGCGATTAGTTGAACCAAGTCTTCAGTTGTCCCCTTGACTAGAATTAAGAGGTTAGTCCTCCATTAATGGAGAACAACCATGCGAAAGAGCTAAGAAAAGAAAACTAAAACTATGCTAAAAGCCTAAACTAAAACTATTGATTGATAAGAGTTCTCTGTACGTTTGTCTCCTTTTTAAAGCCAACAATGACTAAAGCTTCTTATCCCTGTGGTCCCCTGCTGAAATTGAGAATCAAACCAAAAGTGGGGCTCTACCGAATTCCTTGCTTTTAGTTTCCTATTGCCCGTAGGACTCCAATCTCCTAATCAGCAAAGGAAATGCAATCTCTTTGTAGCACCATGTGGGCCCGGTTGTTTGAAATCCCAATTATCTCCAAAAAGTCCCTCATTTTTGTAGTTTTCTGTTTCACTTCCTGAAATTGAGTCCAATACCAAATATAAGTAAATATTAATAATTAAAATAATATTTGGCAAGAATAAAGGGGAAAATTAACAATAAAATAACCAACAATTAACATCCTATCAATTCCCCCCACACCTGAACCATGCTTGCCCTCAAGCATGAGAACAACAATTGAACACCGAAATTTAATAATGGCTATTGCTCCAACTACCGTATTGCCATGGTACCCAGAAAAACATATATCAAGCATCACAGGTTAAAATCAAAGAAAAACCACTCCGGTTAGCTTCTCAACCACCAGCTCCTCTAATTTAAAGCAAACTAATCTAAGAAAAAAGAATGGTTGCTCACATTTATCAGCAAATGGTCTAACTATTAACCAAAATCTCGACATTAAGATCACAAACCGGCAAGCTGACTTATTCACATACTAATACAATCTTTATTTTATTTTTTTCTTTTTTTTTTCTTTTTTTTTTTTGAGTAACAAAAGACTTAGTCTATAACCCTTAGAGCCTTTTGACGCGAACTCCAACATTTGACGGATGGAGGAGCCCAGTTACTCAACTCTAATTGCTACGGGACCACGCACTCATAGCAACTACTACCTTTTGACGCGAAAATCAACACTTTTGGTGAAGATCCCCGGTTACTCAGTAGTAACTACTAGCGGAGTACAGTCAACTCTTATTTACAACCATGTAGCACAATAACTAAAAATGACACAAAAATAACAGTAGCCAGCCTCAAATTTCCAAACATGGAGAACTAAAATTAATAATTGGACCAATTCACATGAAAAATGCCAACGATCATTCCCTATGCCTAGAAAAGTTAACCAAAAATTGAAAAAGTCAAGCAATTACCGATATTCACCAGAGAGATATTCATGAACTCAACCACATCAACTTGATACCTTTTTATTAATAAACTTGGCAATAACAGAATTACAACAATCCAGCATCAAACTTGGTATTCATATGAAGACTGACCACTAGAAAGAAAAAAAGAAAAGAAAATAAACGAAAAAGGAGATAAATATCAAACTAAAACAAAGGAAAAGCCTTTAGAAACTAAAAACAAAAATACTAGCACCCCAACTGATCTCCCCCCCACACCTAAATGACACATTGCCCTCAATGTGATAATGTAAAAGCAGAAGGAATGAGAGGGGCGACGGTACTTCCCTGAAGTCATCAAAATAGGGGCGGTTTAGGTGGAAATTGTGGATCAACTCGCATCTGGAGCTGGTGCTATTCGTGGCTTCACCATGGACTCTAGATATCACTCTAAGCAACAAGAGACTACAATTGCCAACAAATAATGGAAGCCGGAAATTCAAAACAATAACAATTTTTAAAGCCATCCCAATGAGCAAAATGCACAATTCAATCTCCCACAGATTAAACCAGACCCCAACACTTATAGCAAATGCAATCAATAAGTACTTATGGACCCCATGTAGTCACATTCAGGATCAATGCAGTCCAAAAGTGCAACAAATGCTCCAAATACCCCAAGCAAGTCAATTAAAGGCAACCGACTTCAACAAGCAAATGCAAACGGCACATTCATATCCCAATTCAACAAATAAACGCAGGAAAGCAGCCACAATACTAGAGCACAGCTCCCAATAATGCAACAGAACAACAACTCGAACAAACTAGGAACTGTGCTAGTGTCTTAATAAATCAACAACTTTCAGCAATTAGACACAATCGGACCCAATATCGTAACAACTGTCTCCAATTGGACAGTCAATTACCCACTTCAACCTGCTAAAATTAGCAATTGACCCAAGAAAATGGCACCTCCAGCAACAACCGAACAGAAATTGAGAAAGTTTAAGAATTTTAAGCAACACCGCAACCAGTACCACTGGTGCATACACAGGGAGGAATTGAATCAATTAGGCAGCCAAAGGTCGAGACAAACGTCCCAACAAAGCATCAATCACAGGCAATGAGCAATAGTGATCCCACTGTAGTCAAATGCAAAATCAATACAGCCCAACAATTCCAGAAATATCTGAAAACACCCCCACATCTAACAACAATTAAACTCTAATCTAGCCAAAATGAGCCGCAGGAAATGCCCAAGGAAGTTAACTGTCAGAAACGTCCTCAACCAACCCCAGAATTGCAAGAGAAACCCCAATTAACTCCTCAGTGACAAATCAAGCAGATTACCCCAACTGCGAACCAAATCCAGTAATTAGTGTCTAGGAGGAGGAAGGGTAAAGAGATATACCTCCACCTGTCAAAGTTTGACAGGTGGTGAAGTGCGGCAAAGAGGGAGATGGCTCTTAGGGTTGGCTGCGGAGGCGTGTGCGAGGTTGAGGGTGCGCACGGGAGAGCAGGCTGAGGCAGGAGCCGCGCGCGGCTCAGGTTGTGGTGCTGGTGGCGCCGCGCGGGCGAGGTTGAGCGAGAGGGCTGCGCGGATTCAATTACCTCTATTTAGCAAAATAGCATATATGAATAATCAATTATTGCGCACTAATCAATCATACATAAGGACTATAACAATTAAAAACAGGAAACACATAAATACCAATAAATGAGGAAGCGATTAAAATAATTTCGATCTCACAGTAATTGTTGAACCAAATCTTCAGTTGTCCCCTTGACTAGAATTAAGAGGTTAGTCCTCCATTAATGGAGAACAACCATGCGAAAGAGCTAAGAAAAGAAAACTAAAACTATGCTAAAAGCCTAAACTAAAACTATTGATTGATAAGAGTTCTCTGTACGTTTGTCTCCTTTTTAAAGCCAACAATGACTAAAACTTCTTATCCCTGTGGTCCCCTGCTGAAATTGAGAATCAAACCAAAAGTGGGGCTCTACCAAATTCCTTGCTTTTAGTTTCCTATTGCCCGTAGGACTCCAATCTCCTAATCAGCAAAGGAAATGCAATCTCTTTGTAGCACCATGTGGGCCCGGTTGTTTGAAATCCCAATTATCTCCAAAAAGTCCCTCATTTTTGTAGTTTTCTGTTTCACTTCCTGAAATTGAGTCCAATACTAAATATAAGTAAATATTAATAATTAAAACAATATTTGGCAAGGATAAAGGGGAAAATTAACAATAAAATAACCAACAATTAACACCCTATCAATAAATATCTACTTTAACCTCTATAATTTTTACATTTATCCATATAATCTCCATATGCTTTTATATAAGGTAGTTAAGCCATCGATTGATTTAGTATTTAAGTAAGGACACTATTGGTATTTTAATTAATGACGTTACATAGACTATTTTCAATCAAATTTGCACTTTATATAAAATCATAGGAGGTGAAGTATATATTTTAAAATATTAGCTGATCATGTGGTAGTAAACGAAGTCATAAGGGGATTATATGTAATTTATCCATAAAAAATGATATATACTAGTGGAATGACACACCCTATGTATGTGCAAATCTAAAAGGAAAAATTTTAAAAATGTACGGTTGGAGGTTTTGTTTTAGAATAGGAAGTTGTTGGCAATTATTGCCTCATTGGTAGTTTTGTTGGGCCAAAAATGGGAGGTATGTGTATATGTTTCTGTGTGTTTATTGTAGTGGTAGTTATGTATGGGCGGGAAGTTGAATAGACAAGATATGCCTAGATAATAATGAATATTAGAAGGTATATTTGGTAAAACAAATAATAATAATTTGTTTTTACACAAAACCCTACTCAGACTTTACATATAGAAAGACATATATCTCTAATACTAATGCATATTGGCTTTTTCTTATGCAATGTAGTATTTTATAACATTATAATCCATTGATATATGGAAACTTTTTCAAAATTGGGTCGGTAGTTTGAGCACTATAATTATAACAATTTTCTTGAACAATAATAGGAACAAACAAAAAATGAATATTATACCGAAATCTTTATTGAAAGTATTTATATAATGCTACATCTTGCGCTGTTCATAACTAGTATTTGTTGAAAGTGGTTTTTAATTACATTTTTAGAAAGATTTTCCATTTCTATGAATGATTACACGAGAAGCTCTATTGCTACACCAAATTTCTGTCGATGATTAGCTTCTTTTTCTATACCTTTTTTTTAAGCAATCGGTGATTAATTTTAACTAAAACTAACGTAGAATTTAAGTATGCCAGTTAATAGAAAAACGAAATAAAAGGACAAAGAAATAGAAACTGAGTTCGGGGACAACAACCATGCATTAAAATTGATAAGTTAATTGTGAAATAGAATAGGCGGAATTCACATCCTCACAGCCTAAACCCACAACCGTAATACACTAACAATTTGTACCATGTGCATTGATAAATTGTACTATTAGTCATAAAAATTGTATCGGATATGCGCATTTGAAATAGAGGGGGTGTGAATTTATCCCCTCATCAAATGCACATTGTAATATAAAATTATCCATTGTTTTAATAAAATCCACAGAGTATACCCCATGAAGGCTGATACCATTAATACAACTAAATAGTTTGGCTAACACCTTCCTCACAAAGACAGAATTGCTCTCATAATTTGTGGTACCCAAACGGCTTCATTGTATGCCATTATTGCTTTCCTCTATAAAACCAAAACTGCTTCACTATACTGCTATTTTGCTAACTGGTGGCCATCACCAATGCATTAAAATTTGGTAGGATGGGAGGCAAGGTTTGAACCCGTGCCTCCCATCAATTTGCCATATTAAAGTGGCTCTACTTTGAAAAATTCAGACAGGTGTGTCGTGCATCCGTTTGGTCCGGTGGTAGTTCAGTCCCATTCGAGTTATTCTTGGACCTTTTCAGGTCCCTCCTTCCCTATAGCGTAGGATAATCTATTGTATCGATAAAAAAAAAACTGCTATTTTGCTGTACGAAAACAAAATTCTAGTCCTTCAAAATTATAGAAGATCGGTAAAATAAACTCAAAGAATTCAGCATGCATCTAATCATATCAGTAAACTGCCCATAAAATCGGTTGCAAAATTGAAACATGAAGGAGGAAAAGAAGCTAAACATTTCATCCAACTAGTATAGTATTGCTAATTATAAAAAGGAAAATTTTTTATTCAACAAGTGGACATAAATAATTTTTTTTTTTAAAAAGACAACCAAGGAAGCGGAATATGAGAATATCCAACTAATAACACTTTGCAAATAGACGAATATAAGACTAAATGACTAAAAAATAACATGAAGAAAAGGTTTTTCTTTCATTCGTTGCTTTCAAAAGCCTTTTATGAAATCTGATGTTCATTTTTTTTCCCACTTCACATGATGGTTTTCCCTTTCATAGGAAGATAAAATTGCCAACATATAAGACAAGTTATCTGATAGCATGATGGTCTTTTTGTTCCAGCCTCTTCCTCAGGTCTGATGGCAGCTTCATAAACATTATCATCCTCTGCAAAATGTAACCATATGGGGATGACCAGCTTTTCAGCTAATAAGTACTCCAAAGTAATCTCTACTAGCTAGCCAGATCATGTTAGCATTACATACCAGTACCTTTCAAAAGCATAGAGAAAGAGCATCTATCACTTCTCACATCAAAGTGAATTCATTGATTTAACATCACATACATTCACGTAGCATGTGGTCAACCAATCAGATCAAAACATGGGAAGTTCAAAACCATTCAAATTGATATGATAGCTCATGGCATGCTTGTTCCCTATCGACAGAACAGGGTATCCAGCAGAAAAGTAATTGCACTATCATTATCATTATCATTACTATATAAAAAGTATGAATGTTGGTATTAGGGACTGCAAGTGTAAGCACTTTTTTATCTTAGTTTTTGTTATCCCTAAATTATCCTCATGTCTTTTAATTAGAATTATTGCATTTTAATGTGGCACTAGTTAAAAGAAATAAAACACTCCAATTGATTACATTTTAATGGTATTGGTAATTATAATTAAAAATTTCTAATTAAAAACTATTTACCTACCCTTGGACTCTATCTCCTATTATTATACGTACCAAAATTTCTTTATTGAAGCATGAAAATTTTCTCATTAGTCATTAGTTGAGATTGTTAAAATAAATCAATTTCAAAAAATAGATACTCTGT
Source organism: Coffea eugenioides (assembly GCF_003713205.1). Lineage (NCBI taxonomy): Eukaryota > Viridiplantae > Streptophyta > Magnoliopsida > Gentianales > Rubiaceae > Coffea > Coffea eugenioides. The sequence goes on along the minus strand of NC_040045.1, from coordinate 35,691,564 downwards.
AGAAAATGGTGAAATATACACTGTGATAGGGTGTTAATTGTTAGTAATTTTATTGTTAATTTTCCCTTTGTTCTTGCCAAATATTGTTTTAATTAGTAATATTTACTTATATTTGGTATTTGGATTTAATTTCAGGGATTGGAGCAAGAAACTACAAAAAAGAAGGGACTTGCTCCATAAGTGGGAGACTTCAAGAAGGCTCCATGGACCTGGCCCACAAGGAGAGGAAGAAACGGAATGGCTGATAAAGAATTAATTGGTACTAAGGGCTCTACTAGCAATAGCAAACGGGAAGAGAGGAAACATTGAGTAGGGCCTGGCCCTTTGGTACCCTTTGTTGACTTATGCGGCGGGGACCACGGGATAAAGGAAAGCATTAGTCATCTTCCTTTTGGCTTTAAAAAGTAGAACGTACAGAAGCATAAAGGGGGACGGCTCTAGTTTAGCTTTTAGGATAGTTTTAGTCTTTTTCTTTCTTTCTTTAGACTGGCCTCTGACACACGCCAGGTGTTCGACAATATTCTCTAACGGGAAAAACATCTTTTATTCCTTGTTTTCTAGTAAAAACGCAATGTCTTTGCAATCAATTAATTCGTGTGGAGATTTTCTCATGAGGCGTGACTAAATTTCTCATCTAGTCGAAGGTCAATTTGAGGATTCGGTTCCGAACATCTGTGAGATCTAATTATTTTACTTATTTCCTTTATTTATTGGTATTTGTGCGTTTCTTGATTTAATTGCTTATGCTTATTATGTTATTTGAATGTCAAGGGTCCGATATTCGAATTAACTTAATGATCTAATACCAAATTAATTGATTGAATCCGTAATTGTTCAATTGATTAATACCAGTGGCGACTAGCGTGATTGGTTTCATGTTAGAGAAACGTATGATCTAACTTAAACAAACCCTCGTAGCGTGTTTGTTGGTTAGGGTTGGGCTTTTCTAGATCTTAATGCAATTGGAGAATTAAATCCTACGGTTGTACCTAAGGTTATTTCTTGGTTAGAGGAATAGTTAACGGTCGTACCTTAACTATCGAGAAATTAAGGAAAGGCTGGTTGTTCATCGCGTGTATGACAACTATAACCAATCTATTAATGAGTAATTGAATTATCTTTGCATCGATGATCAGTTGAATGGACCGTGTCTGAAAAGTTGCACCTTGGCTAGAGTCGTATTAGTTATTAATTAATTCTTGTTTATTTCTATTAGTTGTTTTATTAGTTAGTTAATTAGTTATTTTATATTCTCCAAAAACCCCCCATACTTCGAACTCTAAAAGAAATAAGTTATCTCCAATCCCTGTGGATTCGACCCTACTCACCGCTATATACAAAATCTGTATTTTTTTCTAGAGTAGGTAATTATTATTGTACAGGCTCGACACCCTGTCAATTTTTGGGGCCGTTGAGGCCTCTATTTTCATCTGTGTGGATCGAATTTGAGTTAGCTATTTGATTTACTCTTCCCCTGTGCATTCACCAGTGGTATTGGCGATGGTAGTTGTTTTAACTTTTGTTAATTTTGTGTTATTTGTTGCCTAATTGATCGAGTTGTGACTACCGAGCATTTGTGATTGAGCTGTTTCTGTTCAGCTTCTGAACCGTTGTTGCTGGAATTGCCCTCTTCTTGGGTCAATTGCTAATTTTAGCAGGTTGAATTGGGTAATTGACTGTCCAATTGGAGACAGTTGTTACGATTTTGGGTCCGATTGTGTCTAATTTGTATAATTTGTGTCGAACTGTGGGTAATTTGCTGCGGTTATTTGTTAAATTGGGAGGTGCCTGTGACACTTATATTTGCTTATTGACATTGGTTGCGCTTTCTAAGAGGCTCTTGTGGCTGATTTAATTTTTGTTGTGCACTAGTGGTATTGGTTGGGGTATTATAACTACATTTGTTGATACTTGGTTCTAGTTGGTTGGCTACCTGATTGAAAACTGAAACAACATTTTGATTTAGTTGTAGTCCAAATTTTGAACTACTATTGCTTGTTTTGTCGGTTTCTTGGGGACATTTGCTAATTTCAGTTGGTTAAGTTGTGTAAGACTGTCCATTGGAGATATCTATTGAGATTTTGAGTGAAATTGTGTCTAATTACTGAAATTTGTTGCTTTGTTTCGTCACTCGCACTGCTTCTAGTTTGTTCGAGTGAAATTGGTTGGACGTCCATGGCCCATGGAGTTTAACTGTTACATTGTTTGGGGCGATTTTCTAGTATTGATTGAATTGTTGGGCGTAAATTGCTCAGGGCTTTACATTGCTAATTTGGTGGGCCATTTATTGTGCACTACCCTTTTAAATTGGGAGATACCTGTGTTTATTGGGTTGATTGTTGACTTCACTTGAGGATGTTGATTTCTGCTGATCTGCAATTACTTGTTCCTCTATCTGTTGGCAATTTTGTTTCTGTTGATTGGGTTACCTGTTAGCGACGATGGTGAGATCAAAGTCCTCTTCTAGGTCCGGAACCTCTCGACCTTAGCCTACCCAACCCAAATCAACCATTTCCGGCCTCACTCACTGCTGTGGCCCCGCCATGCTCCCCGTGATTTCAGGGAAGTACAGTTGCTCTTTTGCTTACTTTATTGTTTATTTATCACATTGAGGGCAATGTGTGAATTAGGTGTGGGGGGATCAGTTGGGGTGCTAGTATTTTTGTTTTTAGTTTCTAAAGGCTTTTCCTTTGTTTTAGTTTGATATTTATCTCCTTTTTCGTTTATTTTCTTTTCTTTTTTTTTCTAGTGGTCAGTCTTCATATGAATACCAAGTTTGATGCTGGATTGTTGTCTCTAATTCTGCTATTGCCAAGTTTATTAATAAAAAGGTATCGAGTTGATGTGGTTGAATTCAGGAACATCTCTCTGGTGAATATCAGTAATTGCTTGACTTTTCTAATTTTTGGTTAACTTTTCTAGGCATAGGGAATGATTGTTGGCATTTTTCATATGAATTGGTCCAGTTATTAATTTTAGTTCTCCATGTTTGGAAATTTGAGGCTGGCTGTTGTTAATCTTGTGTTGCTTTTAGATATCGTGCTATATGGTTGTAAATAAGAGTTGACTGTACTCCGCTAGTGGTTACTACTGAGTAACCGGGGATCTTCACCTAAAATGTTGATTTTCGCGTCAAAAGGTAGTAGTTGCTATGAGTGCGTGGTCCCATAACAATTGGAGCTGAGTAACCGGGCTCCTCTATCTGTCAAATGTTGGAGTTCGCGTCAAAAGACTCTAAGGGTTAGAGACTAAGTCTTTTGTTACTCAGAAAAAAAAAGAGAAAAAGAAACAAAAACAAAAACAAAAACAAAAGAAAAAAATAAAATAAAGATTGTGTTAGTATGTGAATAAGTCAGCTTGCCGGTTTGTGATCTTAATGTCGAAATTTTGGTTAATAGTTGGACCATTTGCTGATAAATGTGAGCAGCCATTCCTTTTTCTTAGATTAGTTTGCTTTAAATTGGAGGAGTTTGTGGTTTAAAAGCTAACCGGGGTGATGTTTCTTGAACCCTGATCACTGATGCTTGATAGATGTTTTCCTTGGTATCTTGGCAATACGGTAGTTGGAGCAACAGCTACTGTCAAATTTTGGTGTCCAATTGCTGTTCCCATGCTTGAGGGCAAGCATGATTCAGGTGTGGGGGAAATTGATAGGGTGTTAATTGTTAGTAATTTTATTATTAATTTCCCCTTTGTCCTTGCCAAATATTGTTTTAATTAGTAATATTTACTTATATTTGGTATTTGGATTTAATTTCAGGAATTGGAGCAAGAAACTACAAAAAAGGAGGGACTTGCTCCATAAGTGGGAGACTTCAAGAAAGCTCCATGGACCTGGCCCACAAGGAGAGGAAGAAACGGAATGGCTGATGAAGAATTAATTGGTACTAAGGGCTCTACTAGCAATAGCAAACGGGAAGAGAGGAAACATTGAGTAGGGCCTGGCCCTTTGGTACCCTTTGTTGACTTATGCGGCGGGGACCACGGGATAAAGGAAAGCATTAGTCATCTTCCTTCTGGCTTTAAAAAGGAGAACGTACAGAAGCAAAAAGGGGGACGGCTCTAGTTTAGCTTTTAGGATAGTTTTAGTCTTTTTCTTTCTTTCTTTAGACTGGCCTCTGACACACGCCAGGTGTTCGACAATATTTCCCAACGGGAAAAACATCTTTTATTCCTTGCTTTCTAGTAAAAACGCAATGCTTTTGCAATCAATTAATTCGTGTGGAGATTTTTTCATGAGACGTGGCTAAGTTTCTCATCTAGTCGAAGGTCAATTTGAGAACTCGATTCCGAACATCTGTGAGATCTAATTATTTTACTTATTTCCTTTACTTATTGGTATTTGTGCGTTTTCTGATTTAATTGCTTATGCTTATTATGTTATTTGAATGTCAAGGGCCCGATATTCGAATTAACTTAATGATCTAATGCCAAATTAATTGATTGAATCCGTAATTGTTCAATTGATTAATACCAGTAGCGACTAGCGTGATTGGTTTCATGTTAGGGAAACGTATGATCTAATTTAAACAAACCCTCGTAGCGTGTTTGTTGGTTAGGGTTGGGCTTTTTTAGATCTTAATGCAATTGGAGAATTAAATCATACGGTCGTACCTAGGGTTATTTCTTGGTTAGAGGAATAGTTAACGTTCGTACCTTAACTATCGAGAAATTAAGGAAAGACTAGTTGTTCATCGCGTGTATGACAACTATAACCAATCTATTAAAGAGTAATTGAATTATTTTTGCATCGATGATCAGTTGAATGGACCGTGTCTGAAAAGTTGCACCTTTGGCTAGAGTCGTATTGGTTATTGATTAATTATTGTTTATTTCTATTAGTTGTTTTATTAGTTAGTTAATTAGTTATTTTATATTCTCCAAAAACCCCCCATACTTCGAACTCTAAAAGAAATAAGTTATCCCCAATCTTTATGGATTCGACCCTACTCACCGCCATATACAAAATCTGTATTTTTTTTTGGAGTAGGTAATTATTATTGTACAGGCTCGACACCCTGTCATACTGACAAGAAAACCCTTATTCATCTGTATATCTTCACACAAATATCACGAGTAAATTTTACAATTATGCACCTTTACCAATATGAAGAATTTTCATGTTGCACCCAATGAAATTTCAATATACAAAAAATGATGACACCTTTATAACTGAAATAGTAGTATTAAACTAGAAAAAAGAAATCTAAAATAGCACCATACAAACCATTATTATCATTAATAGCAACCGATCAAAACAAGAAAAACTAAAATAAAATTAAAAACTATTTATAAAATGACATAAATTAAATAGCAAATGAATTAAAAAGTTAGAATACAATTCAAATAATACCAAAAATAACATCCAAATCACTGATATCTAGGGAAAGACAAACATTGTTAATGACAATAATATAGTAATGCTTCATTTGTATTGGTTTGAGCAAACCAAATCCATCTATCAAGTCAGAAACCATCTCCAATGATAAAATAAGAATTATAATAAGAGTAAATACAAAATGAAGAATGATAAAATGAAAATGATATCCAAATTATTTTTGGTGATATCCAAAATACCCTTGTTTTTCTAATGATTACATATATTTATTGTATTGCAATATTAGTGAATAATGGAAGCAGTTATGAAATGAAAAGCTTTAAAATTAAGTAAATTTCATTTATGGTGACAATTGTAATTAGATAGATTTAATGCATTCCAATAATTGATAATAATGATAGCGGTTTTGGATTAAAAGTTGGCAATTAAAAACTAAAACACTGCAATATACAAAAAACTAATATTAAAATTATTAATTATCCATAATTCTCATTCCAATTTCATGATCATAAAAAAAAAACTAATATTAAAACAAAAAATATTGTGCTCATATGAAAAAAAGTAGACTTGTTACTCTTGCTTCGCATTGGATTGTGCTAAGAACATGAATAAAAGAAAAGAAAAATAGAAAAACTTCAACAATCTCTATCTATAAAATTTCACTTGTTAGAATGCACAAGCCAAAAAAACTTTACGTGGTGGATCATTTATACTTCATTATTGACAAAAATAGAATTAACATAATGCAAAGAATTCAAATTACACTTATGTTTATTTTTCTAACTTAATTATATTCTTCGTTTATGAAAAATTGTGATGATTGTGGTTTATATGCAATAGAGTCATGAATATATAATAATTTTGGTGAAACATGATATTATCAATATTTGATATGTTAGAGTTCAAGCTATAAATCAAAAAGTATTTGGTTCATGATTTCAAATTCAATTCTAAGGCATATGTCAACAACATTGGAATGTTTTCTGTCTCTTTTCATTTCATAAAATTTTTAAAAGTAACTAGCTTAAAAAAATAAATAACATAAAAATACTATATTATGATATTGATGATCAAAATTTCATAAAAATTTTTTAGTATCTAAAAAATAATATATTTTAAGATATTACAATCACATGCAAAGCACGTGAACTATTACTAGTTATGAGAAAAGACTATAATTTATTCAATTCTTATCATCCAGTGAGCTAAATTATTATTAGGAAGGAATGATGTATCATCAGATAGTCTTGGACATGTTACAAAGGGAGACAAAATCTAGCATGCTGCAAAGACCTTAGACTTCAAAGCTGTGCCGCAGAACGATGCTTTTAGCATCGAAGAAATGCACAACCAAAGTACTCAAACATGAAATCACTTAAAAAGGTGTCAGAATAATTAGAATCAATATTGCAATTCAAACTATCATCAGGAGTATTAGAAGTTACATGACATCGTACCATTTTGCTGCTTCACTGACATGCATAGGTCTAACACGATATCATGAACACGACATGCTCTGACCCTGCCATTGTATCTTCTTCTTGATATAGTTACCAAGTTTCTGGATATTAGATCCAACAAGCATTCCTCTGCAACATCCTCCAATGATTTTGACTCAGTTTCTTTTATCAATCCATTTTTTATCCATAGTCGGAACAATTTTTGAGCAGGAATTTCTTTCCTATCTGGAAATTCTCCAATATAATGAAAGCAGAGCTTCAAGTGATCTGGTAAGCTGTCATAAGCAACTCGTAGCACAGGAAGGACCGATACAAAACGAGTCCTTGAGGACAAAGTCTCTACCACTTCTGCCCAACAGGAACATTGCATTTTTATGTTTGCAAGGACACCAGCCATTATAACAATTGCAAGAGGAAGTCCTCCGCATTGTTCCACAATCCGCTGACCTACTTCCATCAATGACGAATCGAAAGTTTCAGTCTCGAATTTCTTTTTTAGGAATAAGAACCAAGATTCATCAATGGTTAGAAAACGATGAAAGTGGATGCGTGCCATCAGATCAGCTTCTGCAGCCAGTTCCGCAATTCGGCTGGTCAACATAATTCTACTTCCCGAATCATCATCTGGAAATGATCTTCTTAAATCATCCAAGGTTTTGCTGTCCCATATATCATCCAAAACAATGAGGTATCTCTTTTGCTTCAAACAATTGTACAAAACTCCTGCTAAATCATCATCCCGTATGTCATAAATTCTATTAGTAACAACCGTAACATCACGCAATATATCAAGTAAGATCTCTTGTCTTTGATATTCTACGGACTCAATACATCACGCACGGATCTGGAAGTGTTGAACAACTGCAGGATGGTTATAAACTCTTTGTGCCAGAGTTGTCTTACCAATCCCTCCCATGCAGACAATTGAAATGATATCCATCCTCATTGTTCCTCTTGTTAGTCGATCAATAATTCTGTGTGTCTCATCTTCAAGCCCAATCACAACGTCATCAATTCTCCGTGGATCAGCTGTGGCATCACTGTCGGCACCAATGGCATACCTTTTCTCGTCGTATATTTTCATGATCTTTGCTTTAATGATTTTGAGGTCTTCCATTGCTAAAGGAAACCACAGCATAAAGTAGCGAAGAGCATTATCTCTTGCAAGAAGTAAATCAGTGATATGCTTCGTCTCAGATGCAACATCTGTAATACATGCCCAAAGATCTTTCAATTCTTGATGCCAAATATAGTGCTCTGCAGTATCCATGAGGAAGGATTCGAGGAACTGGAGCTCCCCGAGTAGCATTTCAATGTGATGTTTCACGAAGGCAACAGATTTAGCTTTGTCCTTTATATTGTCCAAGAGGTCAAATATTCCTATAGTTCCAGAAGTTTCACAACAATCTGAGAATAGAACTTGGAGGCAAGTTTCTTGGATCTCTGCTTTGAAAAGCTCAATCTTATCTGCAAACTTAGAAAGCAAACAACTCATTTCAGTGCCCATTTCCTCCTTGGTTACATGCTCACGAAGGAAAAAAATTAGAGATGCCGCCTCATTGGCTGTAGCTTCACACTTTGCCGACATCAGTTGATCCACTTCTTCCACGGGAGGATTAATGAGGAAGGTTCTGAGGAATCTCACCCCTTCCTGGAGGGTTTTAACTTCATCATTCATTTGAACTATCAAGCCTAACTTGGGAATTTTATTAAGCTTCATCAATATAACCTCTGCCTTCATCAACTTAATTTTCAGAAGCAATCTGAAAATGGAAAGATCCAATTCACTGGCCATGTCTTCTGTCATTCCACTGCCACCAGATGACGAAATAAGTGATGATGACTCACTAACAACAGAGTCAAGATGCAGCACAAACGATTCCCAGTCCTCTGAATTAGCCTCAGCATCTATGGTGTCCATGAGACAAGTTCTTAAGAACTCCATCCCCTCATAAAGGCTTTTAATTTCATGATCCTTAACACAGGATACCAGATTAGCTTCATGATTATGTAGCCCCATTAAGGATAGACCCGCCTTAACCAGCTTAATTTTAAGTAGCAATATATGAAGTGAAAGATTCATTTCCATCACGGGATCTTGCATCAAATTGTTTTCATGAATTGAATATATGAAAGATATTACCTCGGCTCCTAGTGCTTCAACATGTTTGGAGAGTAGTTTGCCATCCTCTTCTTTCTCCTCAGGTAGATCAATTGGAACACTTCTTAGGAATTTCAACCCTTCATGGAGGGGAGTGTATTTATCCTTCATTGACACCATAAAAACTTCTTGAGAGTCTAGCTGCTGAATCAGAATGATCTCCGCTTTGATCAGCTTCATTCTCTGAAGAGACCTTGAGAGAACAAGATTCATTTCAACGACTTGCTCTTCTTTCACTTCGTTGACCTGAAATGATGCAGCCTCCCTAGCGGCTGCTCTGATATCTGATAAGATCCTTTCCAGATCTCCAGTCGACTCATCTGGTAGAACCATTAGAAATTTCATAAGGCATATTAGCTCCTCAAGTATGGAACTGAATTGATCTTTGAGGGATTCTACCGTGTTTTGCAGGAGAAGTTTGACAATGCTTGCGATTGCATCTGTCTTTGCAGTTCCTGGTCCCATTGGCATCGACGCTTTCAGAAGTTGAATGAACATCTCCGTCAAATCTGAACTAGAGGGCATAATCTTCTGTTGTAAATCAGAAAGCTTAACATTCGTATGACAAGCCATGACTTCTTCCGGTGCACCATCCCAACACAAAAAGGAGAAACATGCTGCTTTGGTTGCAAAAGAATGAGCATAGGTAAGAAAAGTTGCCATCTCCTGATGAACAATATTGGACTGCTCTGCAGTAGTTCCAATGAAATCCCTCAGGAAACTTAACTTCTCTATTAGTATTTTGACTTGTTTCTTCGTCAAAGAGACTAGACAAGTCGAGCCAATAAGAACATCCTCCAGGTTCTCCAGTACAGAGTCAAATAAATCCATGGCAGATGCAGGATCAATCAGAGGATAGTTGACCTCCCTCCTTCAGGACTGCTTAGACAAGATAGCATAAGCATTCTTTATTTTGGGTTCCCAAAGTTTTACATTTTCCAGCTTGTAAGAAACAGAAGAATCAACTTTCTCCAAATCCACCGGCAGAAAACAAGCAGAAGAAAGCTCATCTATCGCCTTGCTAAATGCAACATCAGTTTCAAAACTGCTGGTCAACGAGCTTGATGCAGAAGGAATAGCCCCAGGTATTCCTGTGGCAATCATGCAAGTCCTCAGAAATCTTGATTTCTGTTTAAGGGTCAAGACTTGATCCCTCAACGGAGATGCCAAGTTGCAATTCTTCTCTAGCCAATCCAGATTTTGTATGGGAGAATCCAGGAAAGTGTTGACCATCTTGATTTCTCTCTTTTCTTCTCCCTGACACAGATTTGTGGCAGAAATGAAGGATGTGGTGATCAGAAAACAAAAACAGAAAGAGATTTGCTGTGATGAAATGAAGAGAGACTCTAGCAGACAAGTGCTGTGAATCAACAAACCAAAAGTTGTGGTAAAGTTGACTGGGAGTTTCTGCCGAAACAATATGATAGTCTTATTAATTAAGACCGCCAAAGGAAAAGAGGTAATATTTAAAACGGCCTTATCCGAAATACAATTTCTTGTGGTCAGAGGAATAAAACAAACAAAGCTATGGACAATCATGTTGACAATTGAAATCCACTTTCTTAGATGAAATTACAAAGATACCATTTCCTCTGATATTACCATTTTAATTCACCACAATGATACTCCTGTCCATAGAACAAATCAAAGTAATTGTTTATGATTTCAACTTACGACTTCTTCCTTGACACAATAATTGGAAACAAAATGGATGCTTCCACAGTCATGATCCGAGAGCACATTCCAGCAAGTAAAAAATTTACGCCTTCACTATGAGAAACCTTGGCGGAGCATAATGCTATGCCGTGGTAGCACTAATACAACGTCACTGCGTTTTAATTTATTTCTAATTGAGCATTGTTTATCGATTTGATAGGTATATATTTTGTGCTCGACCATCTATGGGAGTTCAAGGGCTCCTGTTATGTGTATTTAGAATAAAGTGATCCAATAGAAGTCAGCTGTATAATCTGGTCTAAATTTGGCAATTCCAAGAGAAGTGATAAATCTATATGCTATCTATTGCTAAGAGGTATAACATAGAAAAGAATTTATTGGTTAAGAGGTATTTATAGGGTAACTTAGGCATAATTTAAATGTTTTAACAAATGCCCATTAGATACGCATTCAAAAATTACTATTTTAACAGAATTGTTTAAGGTAGAAATTTTTATCTTCATTCATTGCTAAGTTAACCATGCGATGGTCATAAACCTATGCATAGTAGCTCTATCCATCAATGTTGTCCTGGAAAATATAAGTAGTTAATTCATTAATATTGTCCCTCTATACAGCTAAAGCAAACAAGGAGGAAGTATTGATGCAGTTAAAATAACTGTGTTCAATGAGCTCCGTGAAGATGGCTAAAAACATGCAAAAAAAAAAAGAAAGAAAAGAAGAATGGTACCATTTAACAATATCCCCAATATGTAAGTGATTGACCAGACATATGATTGTCTATTAGTGTTGGGTGGGCCAGCCCGTTTATGGGCTAACCCACATATGCACTAAGACTTGAGGGTTTTCTCAAGCTTAAAAAGGCAGCAGCAGCCGCAAGAAGCAATTCAACTTCTTCGGTCCTTCGTGTGAGAGAAAAAGAGGCAGCCGTCACTTTTCTTTGAGAGAGACGAAGAGAGAGAAAGAGGGAGAGCTAGAGAGAGAAAATTCTTTGCAACTTTGAAGCCTCAATTGGAAGGTGATTTGAAGTCCGATTGAGACGAAATTTTATACACGGGATCCTCTCATCAAGTTCTACTCATCTACTGATTCAGATTTCGGATTTTCTCTTCGTTTGGTAACACCTTTCCAAACCTACTTATTTGACAGTTGTAGTTTTTGGGGGTGTTTTTGTAGCAATTTGCTTGGTTGATATTGGTGTTATTATTGTCATCCGAATATTACGGATAGACCTGTGTATCCCATTATTGTGATAGTGGAGATTTTTGACTGGAATAGGTCCCTTAATTTTTTTCAATTTGGGTTTTTCACATAAAAATCTTGGTGTCCTGTGCCTTTTATTTTTCTTACATTTTATTATCACTGTTGGTATTATTATTTGGTGATTAGGTTTATTCCTATTTTAACTGGTACTTGGGGAAAGAGAAATTTATCCTGGGCTAACTCTGATATTGTGTGCCTGTACTGGTACCCCTTTCCCAACAAGTGGTATCAGAGCAGTCAGGTTAGACTGCTCAATTGTACCTGTTAAAAGTGGATGATTCGGATAGTGGTTGCATGATAAAATTAAATGCTACTAATTATTCGATTTGAAAGCCTAGAATGGAAGACTACCTGTATTGTAGAGATTTGTTTGAACATGTTCTATGGGATAAATGTAGACCAAGTGATATGAGTGATGAAAAATGGGCTAATATGCACAGGAAAACTGTTGGAAATATTAGAAAATGGATTGGTCAAAGTATTTTTCAACATTTTGCTAATGACACTAGAGCTGATATATTATGGAAAAGGCTTGAGAGTATGTATGAAAGAAAGACAGGTTTGAATAAGGCTAGTTGTCTGAAGCAGATTACTCGAATGAGATATAAGGATGGGGAAGATATGACTGAACACTTGAGTAATTTTCAGGAATTGGTAAACCAAGCAACTACATTAAATTTGAATCTGGATGATGAAGTGCAGGCTTTATTATTATTCAGTTCACTACCGGATAGTTGGGAAACCATGGTGGTTTCCATCAGTAATTCAGTTCCGAATGGTGTGTTGACCATGGCTATTGCAAAAGAGGCCGTGATTAATGAAGAGTTCAGGAAAAAGGAACAAGGAATTGTCTATGAGTCCCAGACCCTGGTGACAAAAAAGAAAGAAAGAAGAGGAAGAAGCAAAAGTAGAGGACCCCACAACAGGAATGAAAAATCCAGAGGCAGGTCTGAGTCGCGAAAAAATGTTGCATTCTACTATTGTAAAAAGAATTGACATTATATGAAGAAGTGCAGAATTCTAAAACGGGATCAGACTGAGAAAAAGGGTAAGGCGAAGGAAAAAGATGATAAGGACACTACAGCAGTTGTGGCAGCTCATGATGATATATTTGTGTTCTGTGATGATGGTCAGGTAAATATTATTCATTATGACAGTGATTGGGTAGTTGATTCAGGTGCATCCTACCATGTTACTCCTCACAGGCATTTCTTCTCAACCTACACCGAAGGAGATTTCGGATGTGTTAAGATGGGAAATGAGGTCTCATGCAAAGTTATTGGCATGAGAGATATATACTTGGACACAGATACCGGGTGCCAACTGATATTGAGAAATGTTCGACATGTTCCTGATATTCGACTTAACCTTATCTCTACAGGAAAACTTGACGATGAGGGCTATTATAGCTCGCAAGGTGGAGGCAAATAGAAACTCAGTAAAGGAAATCTCATTGTTGCTAGAGGAAAAAAGCACAGTATCCTCTACATGATGCAAGCCAAGTTGAGGAAGGGAGAAGTGAACGCAGTTCGTGATTCCTCAATTGATTTTTGGCATAAGCGACTTGGACACATGGGTGAAAAGGGGATTCAGATAGTTGTTCGCAAATAACTCCTACCTGAAGTTAGAGGTAATGCACTTAAACCTTGTGTTGACTGCATTTATGGGAAACAACACAGAGTTGCATTGCAAAATTGTCCTCCATCTAGAAAATTGAATCATTTAGAATTGGTGCACACTGATGTCTGCTATATGAAAGATAAGTCTCTTGGTGGTGCTGTTTATTTTGTAACTTTTATTGATGATTTTGCTAGAAAGGTCTGGTGTTTTGCTTTGAAATCCAAAGATTAGGTTTTGGATGTATTTAAAGACTTTCACAACAGAGTTGAAAGAGAGACTGACAAGCAGTTAAAGTGTATTCGTGCTGATAATGGTGGTGAATACAGAGGACCATTTGAAATCTATTGCAAGTCCCATGGAATCAGATTGGAGAAAACTGTACCAAAAACTCCTCAAGAGAATAGAGTAGCAGAGAGGATGAATAGATCCATCACTGAACGGGTCAGATGTATGCTCTCTAATGCTAAGTTGCCAAAATCCTTTTAGGGTGAGGCAATGAGGACTGCAGTCGATTTGATAAATTTTTCTCTATCAGTTCCTCTAGATGGTGATATCCCACAGAGGGTATGGACAGGAAAAGATGTGTCCTTTAAGCATTTAAGAGTTTTTGGTTGTCGGGCATTTGTTTATATCCCCCAGGATGAAAGGTCAAAACTTGATGTAAAATCAAAGCAGTGCATTTTCTTGGGTTATGAACATGAAAATTTTGATTATAGGCTGTATGATCCTGTTGAAAAGAAGGTGATCAGGAGCAGAGATGTTGTCCTCTTTGAAGATCAAACCATTGAAAACGTTGATAAAGGTGATAACTCAAAATTCTCAGATGATATTCCTGCTAGCTCAAATTCAGATTCAGATCCAATTCCAGTACCTGTTGATTTTAATCAAGGGGGAGTTGAGACAGAACAGAGAGAGGATATTGATGATGGTAATAATCCTACTGCTGATGAACCTGAACATGAGGAGCCACCTACACCACCATCGCCACCACAAGAAGAGCTGAGAAGATCTACCAGAGAGAGGAGACCTTCTGGCAGGTAGAATCCTCATGAATATTTGTTGTTAACAGATGGAGGAGAGCCAGAGTTCTACATGAGGCTCTAGAGCATGAGAATAAAGAAGACTGGTTGCGAGCCATGCAAGAGGAGATGGTGTCCCTGCATGAGAATCATACTTATGACTTAGTGAAACTGCCTAAGGGTAAGAGAGTTCTAAAGAACAAATGGGTTTACAGGTTGAAAACTCAGGAGCACACCTCACAACCAAAGTATAAAACAAGATTGGTTGTGAAGGGATTCAGTCAAAAGAAAGGTATAGATTTTGAAGAAATCTTCTCTCCTGTGGTAAAAATGTCATCAATTCGAGTTGTTCTTGGTATTGTAGCCAGTTTGAATTTGGAGATCGAACAACTTGATGTAAAGACAGCCTTCCTGCATGGCGACTTGGAAGAGGAGATCTACATGGAGTAATCGGAGGGGTTCAAAGAAAGCGGTAAGGAAAATCTTTTATGCCGTCTCAAGAAGAGCCTGTATGGGTTGAAACAGGCACCGAGACAGTGGTATAAAAAGTTTGACTCCTTCATGACAGACCATGGATACCACAGGACTGCATCTGATCATTGTGTTTATGTGAAAAATTTTTCATATGGTAATTTGTTATTCTCTTGCTATATGTTGATGACATGTTGATTGTTAGTCGTGATACTGTGAAGATTGACAGGTTAAAAAATGAGTTAAGTAAATTCTTTGCAATGAAAGATTTGGGTCCGGCTAGACAAATACTGAGGATAAAAATCTCACATAACAGGCAAAATGAGAAGCTCTGGTTGTCTAAAGAAAAATACATTGAGAATGTACTCAATAGGTTTAACATGAGCAAGGTTAAGGAAGTCTCAACTCCACTTGCAGGTCACTTTAAATTGAATATCAAGCAATGTCCTACAAGTGAGAAAGATAAAAAAGACATGAAGAAGGTTCCTTATGCTTCGGCCGTTGGTAGCTTGATGTACGCTATGGTTTGCACCACGTCAGATATTGCTCATGCAGTTGGAGTAGTCAGTCGGTATCTCTTTAATCCTGGTAAAGAGCATTGGAATGCTGTCAAATGGATTCTCAGGTATCTCAAGGGAACTTCTATATTATGTCTATGTTTCGGCAATGGTAAAACTATGCTAGATGGATACACTGATGCAGATATGGCAGGTGATCTTGATAATAGAAAGTCCACATTTGGGTACTTGATGATTTTTGCAGGGGGAGCAGTGTCATGGCAAAGTAAGTTACAGAAGTGTATCGCCCATTAGTTTTATATATATATATATGAGTTTGCCAAGAGTATTTGAGTTTAATCTACTCTTTGTATTGGAGAAATATTATTATTCTGGAGTTACCTAAATTATAGCATTCTTTATCTGTTAATCACATGTAATTTATTATTATTTATGATAATTTAACCACAAATAACTTTCTTTAATTTCACTTTCACTGTTAGAGACTATAGTTCAAGTAAAAGTTTCCATTTTAATTTAATTTTCTAAAGTACACGGCTATAGTTATTATCAATAACATATAGAAGTGCTTTCCAACTTTAAAATGGAAACTAGGAGAAAACTGCCTCACATAATGTTATTATTACAATTATTACCCCGTAAAAGTTTGAATAGAAGTTTTCTCAAGTTCATGGTGGATACAATTAGCAATTGTAGCTTAGAGAAGAAAAGATAATTGAAGATTTGTGTTTGTGTTATAATGTAGTCCTAATTTTAGATCTCAGAGGGTATACTCTCCCGCTCCATACCCCATATTTTTAACGGAGGGAGGGGAGAGGGGAAATCCCCTCCCCCGGTCCCCACCCCATTATTCCCCACAGGTACCCTGGCCAATTGCCATCTCTGGGCTCGAGGGTTGGGAGAATGAAGGGTTTAATTACATTTACCTCCTTTGAGGTTTAATCGAAGTACTAATCACTTCTGAAGATTGCATCAAATAATGAAATGAACATTCAAACTATTAAAACCATGCAAACACCCCTTTCTTGTTAGTCAATTAACGATTGACTGTCAATTTTGGTGATTTCAGCATAAATATACAATAAAAACCCTAAAATACCCGCTCTTAAAAGCCATTTTCACCATTTTTTTAACTTAAAAGCCACTCTTAATAACGCCCTGCCACCTATAGGTTTCCAAAATTGAGAAAATTACATTACTAAAATCGCCTTCTTGCACAGTACACGATTCTTGCCTCAAAATTGACCAAAAGTGATAGAAGAGTAGCCATACAAAGTAAAAGCCATGGCTATTCCTCCTTTTCATCTCACCTAAATGATAGCCATTTTGATGAAAGTTATAACAAAAATGATCCTTTTAATGAGGGAAAAAAATAAACATGGCAGCATCATCACAAGAAATTGAAATATTAGGGAATCGAATAGCCACAACTCATAATCCTCATAAGTCCCAACTTTTCAAAAAATGAACAAATGGTTATCACGTATCGGCTACACGAGGATTCAACCTAAGATCCAAGCTTCATCAACCTACAAATAAATTTCCATGCTTGTCAATAACGTACTCCAATTGACAGGTTGTTGAGCCTGTGCAATAATAAAAACCTGTTCAAACTAAGTTAATTTCTGTAGATAGTGATAAGCAGGGTCGAATCCATAGGGATTGGGGATATTTGTCTCTTTTGAAATCTACAGTAATAAGGGGGTGTTTTTGTATAAAGAATGACAATTAAAGCAGTTCAACTAAAAATAAAATAGCCAACTAAAAATTAAATGACAGTTCACTAAAATTAGAGTAATAATAATTAAAGATCTAGCCAAGAAATAACTTCAGCAATGGTTCACCTAATTGATCATCGATGCACAAGCAATTCCAATTATCTATTAATAAATAGGTTATAACTGCCAAACAAGCGATGACAGTCAAGCCCTCCTTACCGCGTCGGTGATTAAGGTACGCCCGTTAACCACTGCTCTAATTGAGAAATAATCTTAGATACACTCGTAAGATTTAATTCCCCAACTGCCTTACGTATTAGAGGAACCCTATTCTAATCAAATAATGCACTATCAGGGTTATTTCAGATTAGCCCGCATATCCCCCTGACACAAACATAATCATGTCAGTTGTCACTAATTCAAGATAATTAAACAATTACGGATTTAATGCCCTAATTAACAATAGATTATCAAGTTAACTAATTATCCGGATTCAAGACAATCAATTAATTAAATAATCTTAAGTACTGCAATCAAGAAATATGCGAATACCAATAAATAAGGAAAAAAGGTAAAATTAAATCGATCTTATAAGTTTTAGATGTATCAAAGCCTCCATTGTTTCTTCACTAAAAAAGAGAAATTAGTTCATCCCTGACAAGAGAGACACACACAAAATGGATGCAACATGCGCGGCCATCGTCTTCATTTTTTAGAACCCAATTCGTTCGAATAAGTGAAAGGAGAAACAAGCCACAACAATTGATTCAATTGTTTTTAATTGTCCAGGCATGCGAGAAGAAAACTACACAAGGATGGGAAACGGAAAAGTCAAAGTGAAACAACTACAGAGAATCATTCAATTCTTTTTTTGCGCGTAACATCCACGACCACGAGGGAAGAAGAAAACTACTTAGAGACCCCACTCAAGATGATGAAGAAAAGTCAAAAGCTAAAACTTACTACTGAAGATTGTCCTTGCCCTCTGCTCTATTCGTTCCTATCTAATTGCTATCTGAAGAAGCGCTGAGCTTCCCCGGACCGAGCTGATCGGATGAGCTCGGCGTGCTGATGGACGAGCTGGTTCCAAGCCTGCAAGACAAACAAGAATGAACTAGCAAAGGGGGCCCGGGGGTTATCCCCGAGGGCACTCCGACGGTCAAGTTAGTTTTCCGGTGAGTCCAGTTCACGGGAGTAAACAGTCGAGAGTTGTTCGCCAGTAGTAAGCGTACCTTGTGTAAGTGGTGTGCGTTACCATTTATACCTTCTTGGGAGTCCGACCTCCATACGTTTCGGGACTTACCCGGTATAGCCCTTATCCCGCGATGAGGGGGATTCCCTCCGACCTCTGCGGGATGGTCCCCTGCCCCTTCAGGAGCCCTAGCAGCACCGCGGCCCAGGACGGCTGCCAGGGGCCCGGGGCCGAGACCCAGCTCGGCCATACCTGGGCTGCCACGTGTCTAGGCCCAGGACGGGGCCTCTGCACTAGCCCCCTAGATTATATAGGGCTGTCAGGCAGACCTAATCTACCCCTGCCACGTGGGAGGCCAGCGCCGCGCACTACTCTGCCAAGGTCACCTCTGGTACAGTACTGTCATAGGGACGCTGCGCCCACGTCCTTTCAGTTGTCACGCCTCTTCGATTTTCGTACCATCATTAAATGCGTTCACATGGGGGACGGTTCAAATTCACGCAACCGTTTCCCCCCACTTCACCCCCTATAAATGGGAGTCACCAGATTTGAACCGACTCCATTTGCCATTTTCTCTTTTCTTTGTGCATTCCCATTTTCCAGCGGCAAAGCTTCCGGCCTTCGGTACCCAGATTCTGGTGACTTCTTCTTTCTTTTCCGGCTCCAGTCATCAGTAAGTCTTTTCCCCTCCCCCTTCACCTTCGCAATTTGCTTTCCTCTGCCACCTCCTGCTTTTTATGTCGGATCATTCCGACGTTACTTCCACCGCGTCCCAAATTCCGGCCCGCCGTAGAGTCCCCCAAATTGTCATTTCTTCGTCTTCCTCCTCACGTTCTCCCTCTCCCCCCTCTTCTTCTTCTTCTAACCCTTACTTCCCCATTCCTGACTTACTTGAGCCCATTGCTATCATGAGCTCTCCCTCTACCCACTCTCCTTCAGCTCGGGACCTAGAGGAGGCGGCCGAGCTCGACGCCTTCATCGAGCAACAGGCCACCTCCGCCCTTTCTCCCCAGTCTCCACATGATTCCCCGGGCGGAGCCCAGGGAGGAGCTGGGGAGGACAGGGATTCCTCCGAGGGGACCCCTGCCCCCGAGCAGGAGGATGATGCCGAGCTTGACTTCGGTCGCCCCGACCACGAAGAGGTCACCATCTCACCTGAGGCGGTGGCCGAGTTGGTCAGGTCCTTTTCCATTCCTCCGGCCTTCGAGCCAAGTGCTGCCGGGCCCAACGACCGAGCCAGCCGACCTCCCACAGGCTTTGTGGCCATCTATAGGGAGCAGCTGATCGCAGGGTTTCGGCTCCCCATTCCTTCAGCCCTAGCCGAAATTCTGACCTATTGAGGGCTCAAAATTACCCAAGTTCATCCCAATTCGATCAGGATCATCATCGGATTCCTGATCTACTGCCGAATCTGCTCCATCTCCTACTCTCTCTCTCTCTTCCGGGCCGCCTTCATCCTTAAGCTCTCCCTCCCTGGATGGTACTACTTCTCCCGCCGTGGTGCCAGCCAAGTCCGGGGAGGGAAAGGCACCCAAGATCTGTTCTACGGGGTCCCCACCTCCGTGAAAGATTGGAATAGGGACTTCTTTTTTGTCAAATCCATGCATTTTTCCCCCAATGTGTGGAAGGCTGGGGAAGTCAAAGCCGACCCCTACCCAGAGGACTTGGACTTCGAAACCCTCAGCCAACTGGTGAGCTCCAAGGTGAAGCTCAATGCCACCAAGTTCTCCACCAAGCAGATCTCTGCGGCCGGGCTGATGGGGACGTTGTCCGGGTCCCCTAGAGAGGTGGTGACCTCGCCTATCGACCTCGACGCTTGTAACGCCGATTCTGTCCCTGTAGCTTGTTGCATTTGCATGTATGTCATATATTATGACCTCTCGACTGACCTGTTTTGGTTGACCTGGTGATGTCCATTGCAGTGAGGAACCTATCCAGGCTGCTAGGCGCGTCCACTGAGGAGGCTACCCCCACTCCTCAGCCAGAGGCGGCCAAAGAGGCCCCTGGCGCGGCTCCAACCCCGGGGGGCGGCCAAGCCCCCCAGAAGGAAGCGCAGGACACCTCCTCCCCCTCCAAGAAGGCTGCCAACAGCAACAAGAAGGCGACCGGGCAGAAGAGGGATCGAGCCCTCCCAGCCAGGGAAGAAACTAGCGCTGGTCCCAGCACAGCCCCCTCCCCTTACGCTGGCATCGGGGGGGCCAGTCCACCTGTGCGTTGGCTCTGCCGAGGAGCATGCCCGGGAGTCGCCTCCCTGTAGATTGTGGCACTTCCGCCACATAGCCCCCTTGAAACCGGACCAAGCCCCGCTAGGCACGACCCCCGCCACTTCTGTCCGTTCTGGGAGCTCTCCATCAACGACCGAGCCCAGTTTCCCGAGGTGGCTCGCGAGCTGATGGTGGGCTCGGTCCTCCCCCGCGATAGGAGGTGGATGGAGCTAGCCAACCCTCTCGAGCTCCTGGACGTGTATTACACCGCCCAGCCTCAAATAAGCCTTCTAGCCCATGGGTCAGTTGTGCCTCTGTGTTTTGGTTAGATAGCGTAACGTGCTTACCTATTTTCCCTCCTCCTCAGGCCAACGCCGCTGGTGCTGCCCTGGCGATCCGCTTCTCCGAGTTGTCTCCCGACTTGGAGAAATTGCGGAAGAAGAATCGGGAGACAGAACAGAGGCTTACCCAGGCCCTTAAGGAGGTGGACTCCCTTAAAGCTAAACTGGGCAAGGTCGAGAAAGGGTTGGAGACGGCTCAGGTCCAGCTCGCCTCTGCCAGGTCGGAGCTCGACCAAGAGAAGGACGGCGTGGCCAAGCTGAAGGAAGACCACGCCATCGAGCTCTCCGGCACCGTCAGCCGGGAGCGGAAGAAGGCTGTCCGAGAGTTCATCTCTTCCGAGCAGTTTGAAGAGGACATCGCCCTCCTTAACCTGCCCATCCTCCAGGTCGGCTCTACGCGGGCCCTGAACCAGGTGAAGAGCCTCAACCTTCCTGGCTTCAACTTGGCGGACTTCAAGGACTACAATCCCGCGGCCGAGGATAGGCTGGACTGGCTCTTTGACGGGTACCGCAAGGGGCATGCCCTGAAGGACCTGGTGGGCCGAACCGACATTGGAGCCGAGCTGGCGGAGGTTCCCTTGGAGGAGGGCGAGTCTCCCGACAGAGCTTCCGGGAAGCAGCCGGTGGCCTAGGGCAGCGACCACTCCAGAAACCCTTTCCGTCTCTTTATAAGGATGTGACCATGCTCCAGTTGAAAATGCTCTTGAAGGTCCATCTGAGACGGAAAGGCTCCCCTACTTCTGGGTTCCTGAATAGCCTTCACCATACGCCTCTCAACATGCTTAAGATGTACCTTCAGCCCCTGCTCCAAGCAGGTTACCAGCAAGAAGAAAAGTGTCCGAGCTGTTGATAGGTTGCAATTTTATCATTTATTTTATTATTAATTTTTCCTATTACCTGACCCGATGTGGATTAATTGCTGGATTCTACTCATTTTTAGTATTTGGTATATATTTCAGGGAGTAGAACGAAAATATAATAACAAGTGCTAATTTGATAGAAAAGGAGTCCAAGGCACAGAGCTTATCCCGGGGGCATTGTTGGCAAAGGCAAACTTGTGCCCATTTTAGTAATTGCGGAAGGCAAAAGGACGGAAACGAGGAGTCTTCTTATTCAATTGAGAGCCGCCGCACAAGGGGGACGGGAGTGAGTAACTAGAGTAGGACCTAGATAGATACAAAAACTGCAGAGAGCAAGCACTACCTTTAGTTTTTCACTTTGACTTTTCCATGGCCGTTTTTGAGTAGTGGCTCCCTGCGGATGGCAGGGACCATTAGAATGAAACAATCATTTTTGCAGTTTAGCTTTTCATTTGATGATTCAAACGAATTGGGTCCACTAAATCGGAGACCATGGCCGCAGCTTTTGCGTCAGTTTTGTATGGGTTTTTCTCATCAACAATGAGCTAAACCCTTTTATCTAGTCAAGGGACAACGGATGCTTTGGGTCGCCTAAAATTGTGAGATCGATTTAATTTTATCTTTTTCTTTTATTTATTGGTATTCGCATATTTCCTGGTTACAGTGCTTATGATTGTTTAATTAATTGATTGTCTTGGATCCGGATAATTAGTTAATTTGGTAATCTATTGTCAATTGGGACATTAAATCCGTAATTGTTTAATTGTCTCAAAATAGTGACGACTGGCATGATTGGGTTCGTGTCAGGGGAATACGCGGGCTAATCTAAAATAACCCTGGTAGTGCGTTATTTGATTAGAATAGGGCTCCTCTAATACGTAAGGCAATTGGAGAATTAAATTCTATGGGCGTACATAGGATTATTTCTCAATTAGAGCAGTGATTAACGGGCGTACCTTAATCATCGACACAGTAAGGAGGGGTTGACTGTCATCGCTTGTTTGGCAGTTATAACCTATTTATTAGTAAATAATTTGAATTGCCTTTGCTTATCGATGATCAATTAGGTGAACCATTGCTGAAGTTATTCCTTGGCTAGATCCTTAATTATCACTCATTTGATTTTAGTAATTTGTTATTTAATTTTTAGTAGTTTCTTAGATTTTATTTGGATTTATTTGATTGTCACTTCTTGCACAAAAACACCCCCTTGTCACTGTGAATTTGGAAAGGAACAAGTACTCCCAATCCCTGTGGATTCGACCCTACTTACCACTATCTATAGAAATTACTTTTAGTTTGAGCAGGTATTTATTATTGCACAGGTTTCGACAACCTGTCAATTTTTGACGCCGTTGCCGGGAACTGGCGCTAGTTATTTGTTTCTTTTTTTAATTCATCTTGTTTACATTTTTTTTTAATTTAGTTTATGGCTTCTTACCCTCCGTATTTTGGTGATATACTGGATTTTGTTTTCGGGAAAGGCGATGCGACTAGTTTTTTCGCTAAATCTGCATACTCAGAGGCACTAAACTCTATTAAAAAAGAATGGCTGCTGCAACCTGTAAAATTTGTTATGCCAGGGATCATTCAACCAGTATGTGCCCCGAATATCAAGATAATCTGAGTATCCCATTCAATGATTATGGAGATTTTTCACCCTAGTCTCAAACGTGGTATAACCCTAATTCAAACGGGTATGATCAAGGATGGTGGGATAACTCCAATTATAATTATACAACGGGGCCAATGAATTTTCAGCAGTATGAGTCTCAAGAATCGTCATCTATGTCAGGTATGTCTCTTGAAGAAATAGTTGAATCATTAGCTACTAATACATATCAATTCCAACAGGAGACACGAATGAGAAATGAGATGATGAAGGATGCAATGAGTAATCTGGAAGATCAAATATGTCTATTGACATCCAGAATAAATCGATTGACTTCTTAATTTGAAGAATTGCCCTCGAAAACCATTGTTGATTTTGAAGAAAATGAGAGTGCAATTTGCTTGACTAGTGATGAGGAGATGCAAGAGTGTCAAAATGAGAGATCTACAGATGCAGTTGAAAAAGAAGCCGAAAATGAAGAAATGGAACCCCAACCGCAACCCATTCAAGTGAAAGAATCAAGTGAAGAATCATCAAATATGATGACACCACCTCCATTCCCTAACCCGCATTTTCTTAACTCTTGCTCCAAGATTTCTATTAATGAGATTGATTTTGTTATACCGGAAGTTCTTGAGTCTCATGGCAGGAATGAGTTAAGAGTAGCTATGGTCAAATATCTTGAACCGTTGAGTGCTCTTGATGGAGGAGTGGATGAAAAATTGATATCACTGCTTGATTATTTGACGCCATCAACTAGTCCATGGAAGGCCGTAGCTCGTGTGTTCAAAGATTACTCCATCTATAAGGGTTACTAGGATCACATTGAAGATGAAGCATTAAGACGAGCCACAAGATTTTATCCTCCATGAACAAAACATGATGATGTCTAGCCAAAGACATTAAAGAAAGGCGCTCATTGGGAGGCAACTCAATTCCTTTTAGTTGTTTGTTCATTTTTGTTCGTTAGTTTAAATATATTTTTCCTTGGATTTGACTGATTTATAGATTTAATTTTCATTTTTTATGATTTATAGGTGTCCTTCTGTCATGACGCCCCCGCGTCATGACGTATGGAGAGCTCATGATCAGAATCGTCAGAAGGAGTTCTTGCCCTCATGACGTGCCCGCGTCAAGTAACCTGGAGAGCTCCAAATTCAGTGCCTTCATGACGTGCCCGCGTCATGTTCGCGGGAAAGGTAAGTATTCAAAAAGCTCAAGAACGATTATTGATTTTCTGTTAATCTCTACTTTTGGATTTCAAAAATAAATTTTGTCCATATAAAAAAAAAGAAGTTATATATATAAAAAAAAAGGGGAGAGTCTTCCCATAAAAAAAAAATCTTCTAAAAAGAGAAAAAAATAAAATGGAAAAAAAAACTATTTCCTTTTTCTTTTTCTTTTTCTTTCTTCCCTCTTCTTTCTTTTCTTTCTTTTTCTTTCCTTCTTCTCCTCTATTTTTCTCTGCGTCGCACGCCGCTCGCATCCTGCTCGCACGCCATCGCAGCTGTTGAAGATCCCACTGCGCGCCGCCAGCGCAGCCACCTGCCGCTGCCACGCGAGCCTCCAGCAGCCACCTCTGCAGCAGCCCCAGCTCCACCTGGCGCGACCCTCTCTCTCTCTCATCCGCAGCCGCATGCAGCGGCCTACAAGCCCGCAGCCTCCACGCTGCGCGCCAACAGCTCCTTCCCCAGCCACGACCGCCGCTCTCCCTCTCCGCTCGGTCTCCCCAGTCGCGCGCAACCCACCGCGTTTGCGCACGCCGCCCACAGTCCCTCTGCTCGCGCATCTCTGCCCAGCAGGCAGCGCCACCAGCAGCTCACGCCTTTCTCCCTCTCGATCTCACCCTCCACCCACAGCTACTACCGTTGAGCTCCACTACTACCACCAGCTCAACCAAGCGCCCTCGCATCGCCATCACCGTCTCCACTCTAGCTCTCTCCTGATCGTGCACCGCTTCATACCTCAGGCCAACTAGCTCGCCCACCAGCTAGTCCACACTCTCTCTCCTGGCCGCACCCCACCACCGTCCACTGCCGCACCTTCGCTCCATGTAGGCGTCAAGGTGGAGGTATTCGTCTAACTCTTGTTCTTTAACATGTCCAGCAACCCGTGTTGGTAATTTTGCAATTTCAAGTGCATAGGGCAATGTTGGAGTCGGTTGGGATTTGTTTTGCTACGTTAGTTTTTGCGTAAATTGAAGTGATTTGCTGGACTACTATGAGCATCCACTGATCGCTGCTTCACTTGGGTTTTTGTTGAAATTTTTGCTGATTCGGTTGGCTGTTTGGGATCTTTCATTTACTGGGGTTTACCCTCAGTGGTACTGGTGGGAATATTTTCAATTGAATTTGTTTACCCCTAGTTGTTTGGCGGAGTTCTTATTGACAAATTTCTGGGTTGTTACCATTGAAATTGCTAATTTTTGGGTGAGCTGAAACACTGTGATTGCTTGTTGAATTGGGGAGTTTCTATGACACTTACTTGGCTTATTCATGTTGAGTGTATTTAATTGAGGTTTCTACTGAGATTTTGGTTAAATTATTTCTGATATTGCCTATTGAATTGGGAGCCTGTGCCGCTTAATTTGCCCTGTTAGGAGCTGGTTTGCTTGTTCGAATTTTCTGTGACGATTGACTAACGTGTTCATCTTAGTGACTTCAACTGTTTCGTCGGGTGGAAGTGAATTCTGTGTGGTGAACTGTTGGGTCGTTGAGATAATTTCACTTGCTTTTGTTTATTCTTTTTGGGTGGATGCCTGATTGCCAGTTGAGGGTATATATTGAGTCGTTATTGCCGAATCACTGCACTGCTGTTGCCTGACTTGTTGACTGCTGGGGGCAATTGTTGAGCTTTTGGGTGCAATTGTTGAAGTTCTTGGGTGGGCTGGAATTTTAACAATTGTCTGTGATATTTTGGGAAGAATCTCGGCCAGTGTTGTGCTTGTTGAAATTTTGGTTGATTTAATTCGGCAATTGCATTCCTTGTTGGCATTAGTAGTTTTTAATCGAGTTTTTGAGGACATTTTGGATGTTGGTTTATATTGCTGATTTGGAGGAACAGTGTCTGTGATTTTGGTCTGATCATTTGTGCAATTTGTTGACTCATTTGCGGACTTATTTGTTTCCTGGGTTTGTTTATTGACTTCGGTGGACTGGGTTCCCACCTACGGTTTCTCTACTTGCTCTATTTATTAGAATTCTAGTCGCCTATTGCTCTTCTTTAGAGGTTTAAAATCTTTCTTGTGACTAGATTAATACTTGGGGCTATTGCTTTACTACTGCTCTACTCTACTATAGCAATTTCATTGATTTTGGACTATGTTTTGCACTAATGATACTGGTTGGAATATTTCCCCTTGCATGTGTCAGTTCTACTTGGTTGGATACTTGATTGACTGCTGGGCATGTGTGACTGGGTTGTTCTTGTGCAATTGGAGATATTTAGAGAGATTTTGGGTGGGCAAGTTGTGTCGCTCTCTATTGATATTTGGGAGGCACCGGTGGCTATTAAATTGTTATTGCTTTGAATTTGCTGTTTACATTATCTGTGGGCAATTTTTGTCTCTTGTTGATTGAAATGACATTTGGAGAAAATGGTAAGACCCGAGCCCTCTTCTTCTGCGCCTCCCCCATCGATGGCCTCTGATGTAAGTCGCACCACTTGCGGGCTCCGATTCATCACGTAGTTGAGAGAGTGACGAACATCACCCGCCAAGTGGCAAGAATGTCTCAGAACTCGGCTTCCCTCCACTGTTCCCTCCTATCCCTTAGCTGTTCAACAGGGAAGTTTCATTGTTCTCTTCGCTTTCATTACTTTAATTCCTCCATTGAGGACAATGTAGGATTTAGGTGTGGGGGGAGCAGTTATGGTGCTAGTGTCTTTCGTTCATTTTCTTTTTCTTCTTTTTAGTGATTAGCTCGTATGTGATGCCGAGTTTGATATTGGATTGTTGCCTCTATTTCTGCTATTGCCAAGTTTTAGTAATAGAAGTGTATCAAGTAGATGTGGTTGAATCCAAAAACATCTTTTTGGTGAATATCGATGATTGTTTTACTCTTATAATTTTTGGTTAACTTTCCTAGGCATAGGGAATGATTATTGGCATTTTCATGTGAATTGGTCCGGTTATTAACTTTAGTTCTCCATGTTTGAAAATAAGGCTAGCTGATGCAAGTTTTCTTTTGGTTCTTGTGTTATATTGAGTTTTTGTGATTTTTAGCTATGAATAAACTTGACTGTACTCCGCTATTAGTTACTACTGAGTAACCGGGGATCTGCACCTAAAAGTGTTGATTCTCGCGTCAAAAGATAGTAATTCCTATGAGTACGTGGTCACGTGGCGATAGAAGCTGAGTAACCGGGCTCTTTCATCTGGCCAATGTTGGAGTTCGCGTCAAAAGGCTCTAATGGCTAGCGACTAAGTCTTTTGTTACTAAAAAAAAAAAAAAGAAAGAAAAAAAGAGAAAAGTAGGAAAATGTGAAAAAAAAGGTGAATGTTGTGTTAGTGTATAATAAAAGTCAGATTGCCGATTTATGGATTTAATGTTGAGATTTTGGTTAATAGTTGGACCACTTGCTGATAAATGTTGTGTGTCATTCCTTTTTCTTAGATTAGTTAACCTGAAATTGGAGGAGTTTGTGGTTTAGAAGCTAACCGGAGTGATGCTTCTTGGACTTGACCACTGATGCTTGATTATTATTTTTTTTCTTGGTATCTTGGCAATATGGTAGATAGAGCAACAGCCATTATCAAATTTTGGTATCTGTCTACTGTTCTTGTGCTTGAGGACAAGCATGGTTTAGGTGTGGGGGGAATTGATAGGTTACAATTTTATCATTTATTTTATTATTAATTTTTCCTATTACCTGACCCGATGTGGATTAATTGCTGAATTCTACTCATTTTTAGTATTTGGTATATATTTCAGGGAGTAGAACGAAAATATAATAACAAGTGCTAATTTGATAGAAAAGGAGTCCAAGGCACAGAGCTTATCCCGGGGGCATTGTTGGCAAAGGCAAACTTGTGCCCATTTTAGTAATTGCGGAAGGCAAAAGGACGGAAACGAGGAGTCTTCTTATTCAATTGAGAGCCGCCGCACAAAGGAGATGGGAGTGAGTAACTAGAGTAGGACCTAGATAGATACAAAAACTGCAGAGAGCAAGCACTACCTTTAGTTTTTCACTTTGACTTTTCCATGGCCGTTTTTGGGTAGTGGCTCCCTGCGGATGGCAGGGACCATTAGAATGAAACGATCATTTTTGTAGTTTAGCTTTTCATTTGATGATTCAAACGAATTGGGTCCACTAAATCGGAGACCATGGCCGCAGCTTTTGAGTCAGTTTTGTATGGGTTTTTCTCATCAACAATGAGCTAAACCCTTTTTTCTAGTCAAGGGACAACGGATGCTTTGGGTTGCCTAAAATTGTGAGATCGATTTAATTTTATCTTTTTCTTTTATTTATTGGTATTCGCATATTTCCTGGTTACAGTGCTTATGATTGTTTAATTAATTGATTGTCTTGGATTCGGATAATTAGTTAATTTGGTAATCTATTGTCAATTGGGACATTAAATCCGTAATTGTTTAATTGTCTCAAAATAGTGACGACTGGCATGATTGGGTTCGTGTCAGGGGAATACGCGGGCTAATCTAAAATAACCCTGGTAGTGCGTTATTTGATTAGAATAGGGCTCCTCTAATACGTAAGGCAATTGGGGAATTAAATTCTATGGGCGTACCTAGGATTATTTCTCAATTAGAGCAGTGATTAACGGGCGTACCTTAATCATCGACACAGTAAGGAGGGGTTGACTGTCATCGCTTGTTTGGCAGTTATAACCTATTTATTAGTAAATAATTGGAATTACTTTTGCTTATCGATGATCAATTCGGTGAACCATTGCTGAAGTTATTCCTTGGCTAGATCCTTAATTATCACTCATTTGATATTAGTAATTTGTTATTTAATTTTTAGTAGTTTCTTAGATTTTATTTGGATTTATTTGATTGTCACTTCCTGCACAAAAACACCCCCTTGTCACTGTGAATTTAGAAAGGAACAAGTACTCCCAATCCCTGTGGATTCAACCCTGCTTACCACTATCTATAGAATTTACTTTTAGTTTGAGCAGGTATTTATTATTGCACAGGCTTCGACAACCTGTCAGCTGTCCTCCTTTTGTGGCTCGGTAGGCTCTGTAACAGAGAGGCGACTTGGAAGCTTTGTAATAGATAGGCGACTTGGGAGCTTTGTAATAGATAGGCTTTGAATTCATATATGAAACTTGAAGGAAATTTCCTCGCAACTCTTGTCTGCGCCCAACTCCAGCAACCAAAGCCATGTGCCGACCTCCTGGGTCGAGCACCAAATATATACCCTCGTTAATCTGACAACTAAATTATCAAAGACAATCAGATTGGCGAAGCAGTGTGCCCACCTCCCGGGTCGAGCACCACGCAGTCCCACCAAGGCGACGTGGCAGCCTCTTGGGGCTAAGCACCAGACCTTAAGGATTTTCCTGCCGACCTCTTGGGTCAAGCGCTCGACTTTGAAGGTGTTCGTGCAGACCTCCTAGGTCGAGCGTCGAACCTCGAATTCTATCAAACCCAGAATAGTCCATGCCAGGCCGACCTCTTGGGGCCGAGCGTCGAGTTTTCAGATTTCAAAGCCACAAGCCGTGCCGACCTCTTGGGGTCGGGTACCCATTTCAAAGTTTTAACCCTTGCCGACCTCCTGGGATCGGGCAATTCACGTTAGAGGTATCCACGCCGACCTACCGGGTCGAGCGTCGGACCTTCAGACTTCCAAGTTCTCGGTCATGCCGACCTCTTGGGGTCGAGCATCCGCTTGGAAGTCTTAAGGCGTACCGACCTCTTGGGGTCGAGCATCGCACTCCGCAAAGGCGTCCAACTCACCACTTAAAGGCGTCCGCCGACCTCCTGGGTCGAGCATCCACTTGGAAGTTTTAACCCGTGCCGACCTCTTGGGGTCGAGCGTCACTTAACTTTACAAAGGCGTCCAACCCCCCAGCCCCCCACTAGGATACTTAGCGTGGGGGCGTTGAGTATGCTAGTATATGAGTTGAACTTAAAAGGCAAACAATCACAATGAATTTAAAGTTGACGAACATTTATTGAATAATACAATTGAAATTCGGATTTTGAAGAACAGACAGTCAAACACCCTGGTCTAACCTACCCTACGAATAGTCGTAAATTCGAGAAGTGGCAAGTGCGGGATACCTCGGTTCCATCTAGTTTCGCAAGCTTGCAGTAACCGGCTCGGCTTGCCTCTAGGACCTTGTAAGGTCCCTCCCAGTTCGGGTCGAGTTTGTTGGAGTTATGAGCCCGGCTGACCGAGCTCTTCCTTAGGACCAAGTCTCCCGGCCGATACTGCACGTTCCTTACTTTTGCGTTGTGATAGCGAGCGAGCTGGCTTTTATACTTAGCCATTCGTATCGCCGCTTCCTCACGCTTAGCCTCCAGCATGTCCAAGCTATACCTCAACTCTTCCTCGTTGGATGACGCAACGAAGTTTTGTGTCCGAGGCAAGGGGAGGCCGATCTCCGCAGGTACCACCGCCTCTACCCCGTAAGTCAGAGAGAACGGGGTCTCCTGGTGGCCATCCGGGGCGTAGTGCGGTAAGCCCAGAGGACACTAGGGAGTTCTTCCAACCAGTTAGACTAGACCAGTTCCAGCCTAGTTTTTAGCCCTTGGAGAATGGTTCGGTTGGCATTTTCCACCTGGCCGTTGGCCTGGGGATGGCCGACCGATGTGAAGTGTTGATTAATCCCGAGCTCGGCGCACCAACTCTTGAAGGGGTTTTCTGCGAACTGGCGTCCGTTGTCGGATATTAAAACGTACGAAATCCCGAAGCGGCAGACTATGTTCCTCCAGAAGAATTTTTGGATTGCCCTCCCAGTGATAGTGGCCAAAGGCTCCGCCTCCATCCATTTCGTGAAGTAGTCTATGGCTACCACGAGGTGCTATACCTTCCCGGGGCTCGGGGAAAAGAGCCCAGGAGGTCTATCCCCCACTGAGCGAAGGGCCAGGGGCTGTGGATGGGCACCATTTCCCGAGCTGGCTGATGGCGCAATGGGGCGTGCACCTGGTAAGTTCGGCATCTCTGAACCAGGGCCGCGGCATCTTGGAACACCGTGGGCCAGTAGTAGCCCAGGAGAAGGCATTTTTTGGCCAATACCCGGGACCCCACATGTGCTGTGCATAGGCCCTCGTGAACTTCCCGGAGGACATAGTCGCCCTCCTCTGGAGTTACGCACTTTAGCCAGGGGGACAGGTACAACCTCCTGTGAAGAGTACCCCCAACGTAGGCGTACTTAGCAGCTCTGAGCTGGAGTTTGCGAGCTTCCGCTTTGTCCCCGGGCAGGATACCCGAGCTGAGGAAGCTCACCAGGGGGGTCATCCAGGTGGCCGAGTTGTCTACGGCCAAGACCTGGACCTGATCAATGCTCTTTTGCTTGACCACCTCTACCAAGACCTCCTTGTTCAGGTGCGCAAACGAGGACGACGCCAGTTTCGACAGTGTGTCCGCACGCTTGTTTTGTGACCTCGGCACCCGTTCGATTTCAAAAGTGTCGAACAGGGCGATCGCCTCCTGCACCTTGGCTAGGTACTTCTTCATGACATCCTCCTTGGTTTCGTATTCCCCGCTAACTTGGAGGACGACGAGCTGAGAGTCGCTCCGGACTTTGATCGCGGTTATACCCATCTGGTGGGCTATCCGCAATCCCGTAAGCAGGGCCTCGTACTCGGCTTCGTTGTTGGATGCGGGGAAGTCAAATCGGAGGGCATAGGTGAGCTCCTCCCCGGTAGGCGAGATGAGCAGCAGGCCAGCTCCGCTCCCTTCCTTACTCGAGGCCCCATCTACGAACAGGACCCAAGCCTCTCCTGACTGCGACTCACCGAGCTGAGAGCTCTGTTCGGTGACGGCCAAACTAGCCCCTTCAGCGAGGAAGTCCGTCAAGGCCTGAGCCTTGATAGCGGTGCGAGACTGATAGCCGATGTCGTGCTCGGCCAGCTCAACGGCCCATTTGGTCATCCTGCCCGATACCTCAAGCTTGGTGAGTATCTGCCGTAGGGGCTGATCGGTCATGACGACGATGCTGTGGGCCTGGAAGTAAGGTCAGAGTTTGCGGGTCGCGTGCACCAAGGCAAGGACCAGTTTTTCAGCCGGCGTGTACCGCGTCTCCGGCCCTTGTAAAGCACGGCTGACATAGTATATAGGCCTCTGAACCCCCCTGTCCTCCCGCACCAAGACCGCGCTAACGGCTTCGTTGCAAGCAGACAGATATAGGAATAGGGTCTCCCCCTGCTCCGGGGCGGTTAGGGTGGGTAGCTCTGCTAAGTATGCCTTCAGGTCGGCGAAGGCTCTCTGGCACTCCTCCGTCCATTGGAAGTCTTTAGGCGCTTTTAGGACAAGGAAGAAGGGCAGCCCCCGGACCGCGGAGCGCGAGAGGAACCTGTTCAGGGCGGCCATCCTTCCTGTGAGTTGTTGGACCTCCTTCACGCTCCCTGGAGAGGCCATGTCCATGATAGCTTGGAACTTATCCGGGTTGGCCTGGATCCCGTCCCGAGACACCAGGAATCCCAGGAACCTTCCCGACCTGACCCCGAAGGTACATTTCTTCGGATTCAGCCGCATCCGGCTCTCCCGCAGGATGCCCAAGATTTCCCTCAGGTCGGGTACGAGCTGCTGATCAGTTCGGCTCTTGACGATCATGTCATCCACGTAGACCTCCATGCTTCTGCCGATCTGATTTTGGAACAGTTTGTTGACCAAGCGCTGGTAGGTAGCTCCCGAGTTCTTCAAGCCAAACGGCATAGTCCGGTAGCAGTAGGTTCCTTCCTCCGTGATGAAGGAGGTTTTTTTCCGGTCCTCCTCAGCCATCTCTATCTGGTGGTACCCCTTAAAGGCATCCAGAAAGCACAAAACATCAAATACCACAGTAGAATCTACTAACCTGTCGATTCTCGGTAGAGGAAAGCAGTCCTTCAGGCAAGTTTTGTTGAGATCCGTGAAATCCACGCACATCCTCCAGGTCTGGTCCTCCTTCTTTACCAGCACCGGGTTGGCTAACCAGGTCGGGTAGTTGACCTCTAGGATGATCTGGGACTCCAGCAGTTTCCGGACCTCCTTCTTGATCACCTCATTCCTTTCTGGGGCGAAACTCCTCTTTTTCTGCTTCATTGGCTTGAAGCGGGGATCCACGTTGAGGTGGTGGACTGCAAGGTCGGTCGGGATCCCGGGCATGTCATCAACTGACCAGGCGAAGACCTGGGAGTATTCCCTCAATAGGGTCTTCAAATCCTTCTTCTCCTCAGGGGGCAGCAGCTTGCCGATGCGGATTACCTAATCAGGCCGATCTTCCCTCAGGGGGAACTCCTCGACCTCGTCCTGGGTGCCCAGCTGCCGAGCCTCCTCACTTGGGATGTAGGTTCCAAGCAGGCTGTTTGGGCGACCAGCTTCTCCTGCCCCCGAAGCATGGCCAAGTAACACGCTCTGGCCACCTCGGGATCACCGCGCACCTCGGCTATCCCTCCCGGGGTAGGGAATTTGACGCTAAGGTGGAGCGTGGAGGGTATAGCTCGGAGGGCGTTCAACGCAGGCCGACCCAGGAACACATTGTACGGGGATGGCTGCTTGACTACCACGAAATTAATTGGGATGGTCCGGCATTTGGGGGCCTACCCTACCGTGGCCATCAAGATGATCATGCCTTCCGGGTTGATAGGCGGCCCGGTGAAGCCCATCAGGGGTGTTCGAATCGGGGTCAGCTGCCCGTCCTCCAAGCCAAACTCCTTGAACACCCGATATAACATAATATCAACTTCACTTCCTTGGTCGACGTACACCTTCTTCATCCGGTAGTTGTTGGTGATAATGTCTATCACGATGGCCTCGTGGTTCCCGGACGCTAGGGGTACGGCGTCCTTGGGTCCGAAGGTGATCTTCTCGTCCACGCGCAGGCGCTTCAGGGAGTCATCCTCCTCGGGGGGAGGTCGTCTGTTCTTCCGAGCTGTGTGGCTGTCTCCTTCGGTGGGACCCCCGGCGATGGTGTTTATCACTCCAGCTAGGTTTTGGGTGTCCTGGTCGGGGGAGCGGCCCCCGGGCGCGTCACGCCGCTCAGGGCGGTCGCGCCGCTGGCCTTCACCCCGATCTCAGCGGTAGGTGCGTCTGGACTCCTGGCCGGGGCGACCTTGCCGCACGAACCGTCCCAGGAAACCGCGTTGGATCAGATCTTCGATCTCCTTCCGCAGGGCCCAGCATCCCTCCGTGTCGTGTCCCACGTCGCGGTGAAAGGCGCAGTACCGGTCTTGGTTCCTTTTGTTCCGAGGTGTCCCCATCTTGGGCGGCCGATGTCCCAGGCCTTCCGCCTCCATAACAGCCAAGATCTGGGCTCTAGGCCGTGTCAGGGGGGTGTAGCCCTTCTCCGGGAGTGGTGGCGGAGCAGGAGCTTTTTCCCTCGTGAGCCGGTCAAAGACGTTCTTCTTGGCCGGGCCGTCCTAGTTCTCAGGGTGGTTTTCCCGTCCTCTCCGATCCCCAAGCCAGCGATCTGACTCTTTCTTCAGGCGAGCTGCCTTCTGGGCATTGGCGGCCGCGTGCGCCCTTTTTAAGAGCTCTTCCAGATTCGCGGGGGGCTGCTCGGCTAACTTGTAGAAGAGGTCCTTCACCCTGAGCCGTTCATAAAAGCAGCCATGACCACCTTTTCATCCTTGTCCCTGACCTGTAAGCTTTCCGTGTTAAAGCGGGTCATGAAAGTTCTCAGTGACTCGTCGGACCTCTGCCTGATTGCGCCATCAGGTGGGTCGCGTTCTTTGAGTAAGTTTTGGAGGAGACGAACTGGGCGACAAACTGCCTGGCCAACTCGGGGAAACTCCGGATAGTCCCCGGGGCCAAGCTTTGGAACCAAAGCCGAGCTTTCCCCTTTTGGAACATGGGGAAGGTCTTGCAGCGGATCTCGTCCACCGCAATTTGCAGGCGCATGTGTGTCAGGAAGACCGAGAGGTGGTCCTCCGGGTCGGTCGAGGCATCGTACATCTCGATGCTGGGGATCTTGAATCTCCGGGGTAGCGGGTAGTCCTCTATTTCCCGGGTAAAAGGTGAGGTCGCGTAATTGTCGTCATACAGCTGCGGCCGCAGAATCTGTTCGAGTTCATCCCGGACAGGTTTCCATTGAGGGGGGTCACGCGGCCGGTTCTTAACAGATCGAGCAGGAGAGCGCTCGAGCCCGTTTCGCGTGGGTTTTCGTGGGGAAGGGTCTCTTGGACAGCTCCCCGCGGTCCGACCGCGAGAGTATCTCTCGCTGTCTTCGACCACCGAGGCCCGCGGACGAGGGGGGGTCCGCGGCCGTTTCCTCCTGGGAGGTTGATCCCGCGACTCATCCTCGGAGGGGACGAGTTGAGGCTCCTTTCCTTTGTACCTCGCCTTTGAGGTCTGCGCGCCTCCAACCCCTCCCCCTCCTTCGCCTGCCGGATTATGTCTTCCAGCATGGGGAGGTTCTCCGTCACGAACTGGAAGATCTGCTGTCTCCTCTCTCCTGAAAGGGCTGAGCCCCCGGCGCCCCGGGCCGCCTCAGCCTCCATTCGTTGGGATCCCTCACCGCCTCCAGGGCCGGTGCTCTCTATCGTTCACTTGGATCGCGTTCTTGCCATCAACACAATCTTGATTACCTTACGTTCCCACAGACGGTGCCAACTGAAGAAGCGCTGAGCTTCCCCGGACCGAGCTGATCGGATGAGCTCGGCGTACTGATGGACGAGCTGGTTCCAAGCTTGCAAGACAAACAAGAATGAACTAGCAAAGGGGGCCCGGGGGTTATCCCCGAAGGCACTCCGACGGTCAAGTTAGTTTTCCGGTGAGTCCAGTTCACGGGAGTAAACAGTCGAGAGTTGTTCGCCAGTAGTGAGCGTACCTTGTGTAAGTGATGTGCGTTACCATTTATACCTTCTTGGGAGTCCGACCTCCATACGTTTCGGGACTTGCCCGGTATAGCCCTTATCCCGCGATGAGGGGGATTCCCTCCGACCTCTGCGGGATGGTCCCCTGTCCCTTCAGGAGCCCTAGCAGCACCGCGGCCCAGGACGGCTGCCAGGGGCCCGGGGCCCGGGGCCCAGCTCGGCCATACCTGAGCTGCCACGTGTCTAGGCCCAGGACGGAGCCTCTGCACTATCCTTTGCGGCGGCTCTAGCCGAGTGAAAAACTTCAGCCCTTCATTCTTTTTTTCTAATGTTGTCTTCTGGGAATTATAAAAAAGGGTTGCATCTTGATGTTTCAAAAATGCTCCTGAATGCCTCTTCTTTGAACTTTTTTCTGATGACGGTTAAATTGGTATTGATTATGGTATTTTTATTTTACTCCATGCAATAAATATAAATTACGAAAAGTGAATAGAATCTAATAATTAATCCACATCGGATTAGGTAATAAGAAAATTTAATAATAAAATAAATAATAAAATTGCACCCTATCGCCAATCTTATGTCTAGCTAAACTCAAACAATGAAAAAAAAGTAAAAAGATTCAAGATTGAAATGCTAGAGAAAAAAGGGGTGAAGAAGCTGATGCTGTGGTGGCGCATTGCTAGCGGCACTTAGAGTTTGTTGGGGGACTTTGATGGTTTCTCTCTTTCTTGGGATCCTTCTTCTTCTTCTTTTTCTATATTTAGTGCATTTTATTCTTTCCTATCGTTGTTTTCCTTCAAATTATTTTCTTCTTTTCTTTATTTTAATTCCTTTTTTGCCTTTTACTTTTCTATGTCATATTTAATGAATTCACAAAGGATAATTTTGTCGTTTGGCAACCTCTAACGGTAGAATATTAGTGTAGATACTAACGAGGGGGTTAGATATAATTTGGCCAAATGGACTAAGGAATGGAATTGAAAGACTGAAAGTGACAAAAATGATACAATGAGAATTAAAATGATAATCTTTCACATTCATGAGTCACCTAATCAGCTATATCAAAATGTAGAACTTTAAAATCATATTGCCCCAAGTTATTGAATATGTAAAGTCCACGTCTCCATGATTACGAGGATAGGAAGGGGTCTACATTACCGACATATCACCTTTCCTAACATGGTGCAGCAATTTTATTTATTTATTTTTTTTGTGTAACGTGGGGTTTAAACTCGAGATATCTCACTTACACTTCCTTTTTTGAACCATTCAATCCATTTGTTCCCCTCATGACATAATAGTTTTGAAATAATGTGAAAAGTGAAATGTAATATTATATGCACATATTAAACAAAATGTCTTCAATAGCTGGATAAATACAAAATAGGATAGGTTAACTTTACACCATTAATGAATTAATTACTCGTACTATGTGTATTGATAACTTATACCATTAATTTTAAAAAGGTCTATATATACCTATTGAGCATTCACTAAGATGTATTTCAAGTGTTAAATTTTTGGAAAAGTAAGGTTAATTAGAGAAAATGTATAAATGCAAGAGAAGATAGTAATTATTGATGTGTGCGTGTATATTGTAAATTGGGAGAAAATTTGGTATGCTAGCAAATGCCTATTGGACACCTGCTAAAAAAAACCCATTTTAAAAATAGTGGAGCAGAACGAATAAGAATTTGTTAAACTCCAAAGGGCACCAGTCTGGACTCTGGTGCAGGGATGATTTAGTCCACTCCAATTCGCAATGAACCAGTTTTTGTGTCTTCTTCTGTATAGTGTAGGAGTAGGAGTAAAAGTAGGTATATATGAAAATTTTTCACATTTGACGCAACGAAAAAAAAAAAAAAAGAAGAAGAAAGGCTACTATTGATTTCCTTCAATTTTGATATACAATTAATTACACTTTGCTTTCCTAAATCTAAACCCTGCTACTTTTTCAGGGGTGACATTCCAACCATAGATAAATATAAAACAAGAGAACAAATACCTTCCCCGTACAATCATGTTACGAGTAAACCAAAACCGTGCATATCGTTCTCCAAATTTTATAGCATATCAGTCCAATTACAATGCAAAAAAAAAAATAATTTGGAAATTTAGTCTTGATATAGGGTTAATTTCAATATATTACATAACTCTTGAAACTTATTTTCACATTTCACTCTAAGCTAGCAGTTGTAATTTGTAAATTGCAATCGCTTTATATATGATATTATCAAGGGATAATTGCAGAAACCTCCCCTGAGGTTTCTGACATTTGCACTGACCTCCCTTGTGGTTTGAAAAATTACACTAACCTCCCCTGAGATTACTAATCCTTTACAAATTCAGTCCAAAGGATTAAAATATTATTTTAGGGAGTGAAATTAGAATTTTTTTATCAAATTTGTCCTTTGTACTATATGTCCAATGAATGACAAAGTACTATAAATCAATTAACAATTAATAAACTTTAAGGAATATAATTTATGGGCAAACACGCATTACTCATTTAAAGTATGTTGGCCTAATCAGCAACATCCTTCAGATCCCAACTCGAAGGGACTACCCGCCTAGCCCATGGCACCCAGGGGTGCAACCCCTCATGCTGCAACCGAGCGTGGTACGGTACTTTGCGCTGCCATTGTGGTTAAGGAAATAAAGTTGCGCCTTCGCTAATAGCTATAGCTTTTGGTGCAATGGTAAGTGCTTGATCCTGACAAAGTATCGATTTTTTACGGGTATTTTACTTTCAAATATTTAATTTATGATAAATATATCAACATTTGTAAGTAAAATTCAAAAATTGTTATAGTAATATTCTTGCAAAAAGGAAATCGATAGGTTATTTATTTAATATAAATTAAATATTTTTTTTAAAAAAATAAATGGCCCATAAAGTATTAATTTTTTATGGCTTTCATCCATTACACGAGTGAAGTATTCGCTCTTTATGTGCATTTTATTCTGAATAATTTAATTTATATTAAATACATAAATGTTTGTAACTATAATTGAAAAAGTGTTATATTAATATTTTTACGGAAGAGAGATTGGTAGGTTTTGTATTTAACAAAAATTAAATATTTGAAAGTAAATACAAATCTGTATTTGAGCGTAAATATTTGTATTAAATTAAATGTTTGAAAATAAAATACCCTTAATGAACCAGTACTTTAAATAGTTATCGGCTCTTTATAGGCAAACACGCATTATTCATTTAAAGTACCGGCTTTTTACGAATATTTTACTTTCAAACATTTAATTTATGATAAATATATCAATGTTTTTAAGTAAAATTCAAAAAGTGTTACAATAATATTCTTGCAAAAAGGAAATCATTAGGTTATTTATTTAATATAAATTAAATATTTTTAAAAAAAAAAAAGAAATGGCCCATAAAGTATTAATTTTTTATTGCTTTCATCCATTACATGAGTAAAGTATTGGCTCTTTATGGGTATTTTATTTTGAATTATTTAATTTATGTTAAATACATAAATGTTTGTAACTAAAATTGAAAAAGTGTTATATTAATATTTTTACGGAAGAGAGATTGGTAGTTTTTGTATTTAACAAAAATTAAATATTTGAAAGTAAATACAAATATGTATTTGAGCGTAAATATTTGTATTAAATTAAATATTTAAAAGTAAAATACCCATAAAGAGCCGGTACTTTAAATAGGTATTGCGTATTTGCCTATAAATTATACTCTTTAAAGTTTATTAATTGTTAATTAATTTGTAATATTTTGTCATTCATTGGCCATGTAGTACAAAGGACAAATTTGGTAAAAAATTCTAATTTCACTCCCTAAAACAATATTTTAATCATTTGGACTGAATTTGTAAAGGATTAGTAACTTCAGGGGACGTTAGTGTAATTTTTCAAACTACAGGAGAGGTCAGTGCAAATGTCAGTAACCTCAGGGGAGGTTTCTGCAATTATCCCTATTATCAAATTGCGACAGCATATAGTTTAAAATCAATTGAAAAATTAAAAAATTTCTTTAATGAATAGGCTTTAGCACCCCTAAATCAAATGTGCTTAACCTAAATTGAAGTATCTGGATTGAAAAATATAACTACCAAAACGTCACTAATTTGAGTAGTGTGCCACAAATTGATAGGGGTACACTGATATTTTAGGGTGTAAATTTTGAAATAGTTA
Organism: Coffea eugenioides; assembly: GCF_003713205.1. Taxonomy (NCBI): domain Eukaryota; kingdom Viridiplantae; phylum Streptophyta; class Magnoliopsida; order Gentianales; family Rubiaceae; genus Coffea; species Coffea eugenioides. Next base: position 35,651,011 of record NC_040045.1, on the reverse strand, counting down.
TAGTTCAGGGTTGCATGTTACAATTAGCTCGAAAATGCTGCAGATCGCTTGTTTCTGCTAGTTTAGGCTTGATAAAGGCTGGGCTTCTTAGTTCCTCCAAACCATCATCCATCAACATACCTTTTCTTTACAAGCTTTTTTTTTTTTCCTGAAGAAATTTGATTTTCAAGAGAGAAAGAGAGAGAGAGAGAGCAGGAGACAAAAAAATGAATCGAGCTTCTATTGATTCCGTCACTGATCAACTCTCAAGGCTGTTGTGCCTGCCAAACTTGCCTTTGCACATGAAGCAGCAAATTCAGGGCCTTCAACTGGAGCTAAGGTTCGTGAAAATGTTCTGCTGCTGCTTGAAAAACTGGATGGCAGCTGCTGATCATGAGAACATGCATTTGGGATCAGTACGAAACAGTACCGAAGGCACTGTGGAAGCATCAGGAAAGGGGCTATACAATGCTGGTTATCGTGCAATAATTGGAAAAGATTTCAAAGATTGGGAACTCCTGGCATCTAATATGCTAAGAGAAGTTGAGAAATGTAAGCCAGCAATCAGAGAAACTGCCGTTTCTTTATTTGAACTTTCATCCCAATTCATAGCTTTCAGGGCTGTTGACGAGATCCTGGATTTCATTGATTCCATTTTAATGAATTTGAAGGATCTTGTCAGCTTGAAAGATGAAATGATTATTGGTTCAGTGAAGGAGCAGATCGAAGCACTCGAAGGTAAGCTGAGGTTTCTCAGAAACTTCGTTGACTTCGCAGCAAGAAGATGTAGCAAGCAGGACAAAATGGAGGATTTCTTGACTACCCATGTTCAAGCATGGGCAAGAAACTCTGCTTGTTTGTCACTTCTATGTTGGACAGATGGCACGAACAAAGACAAGGAACCCCAGAGGAATGCTATGCTTCCTCAGTTGCTACTGAAGATCATGCCTTGTAGTCAAGCAGTTGCAGAGATGTATCTTGAACTCCTGAAGTCAACGCCATCTGACACTCTTTTAATGGGTGAAATTGTTTCTGGCTTTGTCGATTCTCTCCTAGGAAATGCAGTCAAATCTTTAAAGGTTGATCTTGCTATCCTTCGAGAAGGGCTCCTGTTTGCGTTAACATTTCTGGTGGATCCCCCAAAAGAGTCGGCAAGAAAAACTGAGTTTGCTGATATGGTTGAGAGTTTGGTGATATCCGTCATTTGCTCTCTTCATGTTGCTCAAACTGAAGATGGAACTTCCAAGGCAAGAAATGATAATCTGTCTGATTTTCTGGAGAAGATAGAGAAACTCAAGGCAGAGGTCTGGGAGCTTTTTATCGCCATGCCAAATTCATCGGAGTCTAATTTTCCCAGGACTAATGGAATGGGATTTATTGATTTCCTCATGGGAAACTTGAATGACATGATGCAGTACAAGGCCAACCATATTCCTTTTGCGGAGCATAAAGTTATGGCAGTCCTCGAGGAGCTGTCATGCTTTAGGTCCTTTCTTCAGGATGCAGAGAACGTGCAAAATGACTATCAGGAGGTGAATGCTCTCCAGACATGGATTATCAATCTGGCATACCAGGTGGAAAATGTAATGAATTCATGTGCTATTTCAGGTATTCCTATTTGGCATCAGATTATCTGCTTCTCTGATATCCAGGAAGAAATCAAGTTTTGCGGGACTGAGATCGTGACCATGAAGCAGAAATACAATATTGGGAAGCAAATTGCTGTGACAACTTCCAAGCTTGCCCATTCATCACGAGGTAATAATTCAAAATTTGATGAAGATGTTGTGGGATTCAAGGATGAGGCGAATCAGATAATTGATTTGCTTACAAGTGGATCGAAGAACCGAGAGATTGTCTCAATTGTTGGAATGCCAGGTGTAGGTAAGACCACTCTAGCTAGGAAAGTTTATAATGATCCTTCAACCACATCTTACTTTCACGAACTTGCCTGGTGTTATGTTTCGCAAGTATATACAAGCAGAGACCTATTACTTGCCATTTTAAAGTGTCTTAGTGTCAGTATTGATGATGTTAAGCTCTCAAAGATGAGCAATGAAGATCTGGAGGAACAGCTCAGGAGATGCTTACTGAAACAAAGGTACCTCGTGGTAATGGATGACATTTGGGATATTAAAGCTTGGAATGTTGTAAAACAGTCACTTCCAGATGATGGAAATAGAAGTAGAATTATTTTCACGACTCAAAATCACCATCTTATATCAGATGATGAAGGAAGTGGCAAAACTTATCTGCTTTCTCCACTGATTGAGGAGAAACCTTGGGAGTTTTTGCAAGAGAAGATATTTCACAAAGATGCTTGCCCTCAAGAACTATTGGAAATTGGAAAGAGAATTGTGGAACATTGCGAAGGATTACCCCTGGCAATAACTGTTATTGCAGGTCTTCTTGCAAAGGAAAAGAAGCATGTAGGATGGTGGAAGCAAGTAGAAGCAAGCTTAAGTTCTGACTCTACTACAAAGGGATACATGGGCGCTATAGAACTAAGCTACAAGCATTTAATGGATTATCTAAAGCCTTGTTTCCTATACTTTGGAGCATTCCGGAAGGGTGAAGTAATTGGTGCCAGAAAGTTGACCCTGTTATGGAATGCCGAAGGCTTTGTAAACAGAAACCAGAGGAGTTGCTTCGAGGTCGTGGCGAAGGAGTACTTGAAGGAGCTTAACGATCGAAGTCTAGTTATTGTTTCTGAAAGAAGCTTCAATGGGGGGATAAAAGCATGTCGCCTCCATGATCTGCTACACAAATTTTGCTCAAAAAAAGCAAAAGACGAAAAGTTTTTACATGTGCTGGAACGGTCTGAGGATTCTGATCACATCCTTAATCCTGTAAAGCATGATCAATATCGATTATGCATTCATGCGGAATCCACAGCTTCTGGAAGTTTGAAACCCGCTTGTCAACGTGTGAGTTCTCTGCTCTTCTTTCGGAAAAGGGATGGTTACTTTTATGATGATGATGATAGCTATGCTTCCAATTTCTCCCCTGACTTCTTAGAAAGTTGTAAACTTATTAAAGTTTTGGATTTGAAGAGTGTCTACTTGCATTCTGGCTTCCCGAAAGAAATTGTATCAATGGTGCATTTGAGATATGTATCAATTGGTGGTAGTTTTACAGAAGTTCCAGCTTCAATAGCCAACCTCTGGAACCTGGAAACTTTTGTTGTGGCAAGTACTAAAACCATTTATTTGCCCGATACATTTTGGAGGATGAAAAGTTTAAAGCACGTAGATGTCAGTGAAATGGCGATCATCTCTTTAGGGGAGTATGAGGTTGAGGATTCCTGTCAAATGGACAATGTGGAGACTTTTTCTTCACTTGCTTTCACTCAAGGAGGAAATACGGAGAAGCTGTTGAGGAGGTTTAGGAGACTTCGGAAGCTGAAATGTGTAATTGTGGAATCAAAGAAGTGCAGAAGGAAAGGAATTCAGTTCCCAGCACTGGCCTCCTTGGAAGATCTTGAGTCACTGAAAGTGTCTACCAATGGTTCTCATGACCAAGTGTTTTATAGTTGGATGCGGATTCAGTTTCAGGCATTCAACTTCCCCACAAAGCTGAAGAAACTAACCCTCTGTAAACTTGGTCTACCATGGACTGCCATATCGACAATTGGGGAGCTACTCCATCTTGAGGTACTCAAGTTGCGGGAAGGAGCCTTTAGGGGACAAAGATGGGATGTGGGAGATGAGGAATTCTTAGAGCTTAAGTTCTTGGAATTATCAAACATGGACGTTGTGCTCTGGAAGGCCTCCTATACACCGTTTCCTAAACTTGAACAACTTGTCATTGAAGATTGTTCTGATCTTGAGGAGATCCCATTCAGTTTTTCAGAGATTGAAGGCTTGAAGTTGATTCAATTGAGGAGGTGCAGCTATGATGTAGAAGATTCCGCTCAGCAAATTCTCCAGGAACAGAGGGATTCAGGAAATCCGGAATTTGATGTACTTATCTTACATTGATTTCGAGATGCAGAATATCTATGCACTCTTATTACCTGTAAGTAAATTAAAGTTCATAGTCTTTTCTTCTTTTACCTCTTTCTTTGGCCACTGCATTCATGTTTTCATTTAGTTAAGAAATGAGCAACACTATCCCATATTATTGAGGGCCAAGTAACTTTCATCTTACTACTGCTTCAAAGATGAAAAAATTAGCAGTACATGTATAATTTTGCTTGTTTCCCTTATAAATTAATAGTTTGGATTTATCAACTCTTGAAATCTAATGAAGATTGTATATGATATTATGCAGAATTTACTAACACTCTAAATAAATTAACAATTTCCTTGCAGAATTATCATGATGGATCAAGGGGTGATCAACGACCTGAAACCATAAAATTCTGTTCAATTGATTTGAGTCTGCACCTATTTAACTAAGCCAATTGAAAAGACTACTCACTGTGACAGCTTGTGGAATTCAGTAACTACCCCCTTTGAAGTAACTAGAAGGCCAAACAGAACACCATTGCTTGAGATTTATGTGTAATTTCTCACTCTGTATTTATTTATTATATGGTTACAGATGTTTGAAGTCAAAATCTCTGTTGATCCATCGAATTTCATGGTTGTTGGATTTGGATATGCTGTCATGGCTTTATATGCACCAAGCAAGATGGTTATCAAGATTGTATCATATTTGGACAAGATTTCAAGCATATTGTTCACTTGTCAGATGGTAAACTTCTAGTGTTCCGAACATCTGTGTGGATTACTGGTAATGTTGTTCAGATATAATCTATTTGTATACATACCATTCTGGGACAATTGTAATCTTACACTCTTGTACTACTATGTAACAAAGAAAGAGGAACAGGAAGGAGTTTATGTTTACAATTCCAACATATCACATAATTGGTGGTACAAAGGCAAGAAGGGAATTAATCTTTCCCTTCATGCTTTCTAGAGGGGAAATATGGTATGTATAAGTAGTAAAAATCATTGTATGTCTGTTACTGAAATAAAATCTGTATGAGAAGCTATCAGCATGCAGATCATGCAAGACTGCATCTCACTTAAGCTGGAGGACAATGAACAATTGCGTGCCTTCCTTGAACCCTGATTCCAAGCACAGTGAAATATCTGCAGTTTTCTTTATAGTCCTTTTGAACATTTCATTGGATCATGAATCTTGGACCTAGGATCCGTCACCTCCATGCTTTCAATACTGAAACAACCATTTATCTTCACCAGCGAAGCCATCTCCTTTGGAGATGCAGAATAAATTGGTAAGTTGAAGGAATCAATTTGAGCTTCATTGAGGATTCCCTGTAAACCGAGAAATTAAAGGTATCAATCAATAATATCACATCAAGTATATCCACTTATTTGATTAAAATTTGGAAATTGTAAGGCTCATGTCCAGTGGAATCTCTTAGCAATTTACTGCAGCAACTGGCAAAGTGGTCCGCAGATTATTTGTATTTGAGGTTCTCCCTGGTTCTTATTCAGTTTCATCATTAATCTAGTACGTAAAGCAGATAGCTCTGCTTCCATTCCTCTACCAAGCATCCCCTCAGAATTAGGAACTTAAGCACATCCACATCTAGATTTTTTAATGACTAGCTTGTCTCACCTCATTAGCCATATCCACAAGACTGGATCCAAGGAAGTTGAACAGAATGCCAGCAGGTAGCTCGGAAGGGTGCACCTCGTCAGGGATACCTGGTATGATAAGTACAATCATGCCTCCTGGTACGATCTCTTTAGCTCTTGCATTCAGGAAAATCCCCATATCCTTTTCAAATTGAGCTGCATAAGCATTGACTACTTCATCCGAGGCACCTGCACAGTGTATTTTCCCCTTATTCCAAGAAGAAGAATTTTGGTCAAGCAACTTTTCTGGCACCTTAGAGAGCCATTGCAGTGAATAAGACGAATGTGCAAAATGGATGGAAGATGATGGAAACAGCTGATCATAGAAGGTGCCTGGCACTCCTGCTGAAAAGTATTGCCTTTCAAGTGGGAGAGAAGTGAAAAGGGTGTTGAAATCATTGGATGCATGATCATTGAAGAACACCTGAAATTCAAGCTTATGCGAACCATCATATTCAGATTTGTGCTTGTTTTCTATGGCATCTATTATGTTTTGCACAGCAAAGAAAGTATTTGGTCCAACTGAGCATCCCAAGTCTGCGATACAGAGTCTATTAGAGGCAGAACTCAGGCTCTTGGTGTCAAGCTTCTCAACAATTGCCTCTTTGATCATTTCTCTGGCAACATTTGACGTATCCCTCTGTAAACTTTGAACACACGTCAAACAGCTTGCTGTTTCACGTCAAACATTTGTCCACAGGCAAGAGTCTAAAGCTAAAACTTGAATTCGTTCCTGTTACAGTAATACCATCATTGTGGGAGAATTTGAAGTGATTTGGGGATGCTGAATCTCCAACATCACCAACGTGTTAATATGTTAAAGGACATTTAGGTTGATGTTTGTATTGGAGGATGGAGATAGGGTTTTGCATTCCCTCGATATGATTTTGATGAACAGGTTGATTATGTCCTAATCCCACCCGTTCTATGTGGTTCTGGTTGAAGAAAATCGATGTATTCATGTAGTAAGATGACTTTTTGAGTTTAACGACAAAAGTGTCTCTTTAAAATGTACTAATAACTTGTGATGAGAATTGAATGTCTTCTCAAGTATACAAAAATGAGAAACAGCATATTCATATGATATAGGATCAAATTCTCAATCAACAATTGGTTAAGTATGCTATACTTCTATCTGGCTCGCTCTCAGTTGCTTAACAATTTGCTAATTTTAGGATTTTGACGTGGTCAAGCAGTAATTTAGTTCTGCTCTTAACTTTGTTTTAAAAAAAAAAAAAATGTCAGATGAGCATTTTGATTGAGCTTTGGTTAATTGGTAGTATTAACTTCTAAAATCTCTAACAGAATAAAACGTTGCTTCCTGAACAACTTGTTTCCAAAAATCACGCATCTTTGAAGATATCAAAAGAAACATTAGAATATCATCATTAGTAGGACTCAACAGGGTAACCACTTCATTTGCCTGAGTTTCACATGCCATTTGCAGGATTCCCCAAAATCTCAAAGAGAGAGCAAGGAATGGATTGCACTTGTGTTGATTCTGCCATTGACCAGCTATCAAGGCTACTGAAAAGACCATCCTTGACTTTGCTTATGAAGCAGGAAATCCGTACCCTTTTACTGGATTTAAGATTTCTGCAAATGTTCTTCAGGTGCTTGGCAAAGTGCAAGGCTGCTGAGGAGGACACCACTTTGCATCATTTGAGATCATCTCTCCTGATGAATGCTGAAGCTATGACGGAGGAAACAGGACAGGATCTGTATGATGCTGGTTATTTTGCATCTATTGGAATAGATGTCAAAGATTGGAACCTTGTTGCAGCTAAGTTTCAAGAAAAAGTCGAACATCTCAAGCCAGAAATCAGTAAAACTTGTATTCTCTTGGTGGATTGTTCTTTAGAGCCCAAGACTTCTAACAGTGATGGTATGGTGGAATTCATGGATTCTATCCTGATGAATCTGAAGGATCTTGTCAGCTCCCATGAAGGGATTGTTGTTCCTGTGAAAGTGCAAACAGAAGCCCTTCAAGAGAAGCTAAGATTCTCCAGAAACTTTCTTAACTTCACAGAAAATCGGTGTGGGAGGCAGGAGCAGGACAAACTGGAAGCTTTCTCAACTGTTCTTCGAGATTGGGCAAAAAATGCAGCGTGTCTGTCTCTTCTGTACTGGATGGATGGTGTAGATGAAAACATGGCAGCTCATATCAATACTATGCTTCATAATATGCTACAAAAGATCATGCCTTACAGCCCGAAGGTTATAGACATGTATCTTGAACTCCTGAAAGCTTGTAAGTCATCAAAAGCTGATAAAAGTGTGATGGGTGAAATAGTTACAAGCTTTCTCGATGTTCTTCTAGAAAATGTAGTGGTTGCTGTGAAGGATCATATTGAAGGTCTACAGGATGGGCTAGTTCTCTTGATAACATTTATCATGGATCCGCCAGAGGAGTTTGGAAGAAAATCAAGAACTGTAATCTTTACCCAGATTTATGCAGTCATCAGAGAGATGGCATTTTTCATTTGCTCACTCTGCAGTGACAAAATGAATGATGACACTTTCAGGGAAAGAAATACTTTGCTTCCTGATTTACTCAAAAAGATAAAGGAAGTCGAGGCAGAGGTCAGAGAGCTTAACGGCAAGAAGCCTAGTTCATGGCATTTTGATTTCCCTGTGACGGATGCAATTGGATTCATTGATTTCCTATTGGGGAATCTGAATAAAAGTTTGAAATACAATGCCAACTTCGTCCCTTTTGCAAAGCATAAAATTGTGACTATTCGTCATGAACTACTGTTCTTTAGGCCTTTCCTCGAGGATATTATGGAGCTGCAAAATGAGTCTGTTGAACTAAAAGATCTGTGGACACGAATTATCAATGTGGCATACCTGGCAGAACATGTCATCAACTCATGTGCAACTACTGATACTCCTATTTGGAGAAATATAATATGCCTTTCTGATGTCACAGATGAAATTAAGCACATTCAGGCTGAGGTCATGAAGATAAAACAGAACCAGCTATCCAGCAAAAGAAATCCTAGTATTCAGAAGAATTACAGTTTCGGTCGACCACGAGCAAGTATTTCAAGTACTGATGAAGTTGTAGGTTTGGTGGAAGATGCAAAAGCTGTACTAGACAAACTTACAAGAGGATCAATGAAGCTGAACATTGTCTCTATTGCTGGCATGCGGGGTGTAGGTAAGACAACTCTGGCCATGAAAGTCTGTAATGATCCCTCAGTTCAATGTCACTTTATTAAACGTGCTCGGTGTTATGTTTCACAAGTATACAGAAGAAGAGATCTGTTGCTTGATATTTTGAGGAATGTTATTGGTATTGATCAGGTCGCAATTTCTAAAAAGGATGATGATGAAATAGCTAATCAACTCCGACAAAGTTTAAAAGGACGAAAATACCTAATTGTTATGGATGATGTCTGGAACCTTGGGGCTTGGGATGCTGTAAAATATTCACTTCCAGATGATAGCAACGGAAGTAGAATTTTGTTCACAAGTCGGAATCACAAGTTGGCTGAAATGTCTGGACTTCCGTTCCATGTTCATCCCCTTAATGAACTTTCTAGTGATAAAAGTTGGGATCTTTTACAAAAGAAGGTGTTTCACAGTGATGGCCGCCCTACAAAATTCTCAGACATTGGGAAAAAAATTGCAAGAAATTGCAAAGGACTACCTCTGGTAATTGCTGTCGTTGCAGGTCTCCTTGAAATGAAAAAGAATGATATACATTGGTGGATGCAAATTGAGAAAAGTACAAATTCTCGCATTAGTACTGAAGGATGTATGGACATACTGGAACTCAGCTACAATTATCTACCCGATACATTAAAAGCTTGCTTTCTTTATTTTGCAGCATTTAGGCAAGGTGAAGTAATTAGTGTGCGGAAGTTGATGCTATTATGGATTGCTGAAGGACTTCTGCAACCTGAGAAGAGGAGCTTAGAAGCAGTGGCAAAGGAGACTTTTTTGGAGCTAATCGATAGAAGCCTAGTGATTGTTACTAGCAGAAGTTCCAAAGGTGGGATAAAAGCTTGTCGTGTCCATGATCTATTGCACTATTTCTGCCGGGAAAAAGCTAAAGAAGAAAGGTTTTTACATGTTGTGGAGAGGACCGAGGTATCTCATTGTTTCTCAAGTCCCATAAGGTTTGACCAATACAGATTGTGCTTGTATTCTGAATGGGAAACTTTGATCAAATCAAAACCTTCCCGTCCAAATGTCTCCTCACTACTGCTATTTGCTGATGCTAAAGAATCAACCCCTACTTCTGTTGCCTCCCAAATTTTTCAGAGTTTAAAACTTCTTAAAGTATTGAATTTGGAGAGCATCAATTTGGATTGCCCTTTTCCTGAGGAAATAGTATTAATAGTACATTTGAGATACCTAGCAATTCGGGGGAACATTACAACTGTTCCATCATCTATATCCGACCTCTGGAACTTAGAAACCTTTGTTCTTCAAGGTTCATATGATTTTGTTCAATTACCAGATACCATATGTAAAATGAAAAGTTTAAAACATGTATTTGTCAGTAAAAGGGCTGTTGTCTCTCTGGGTGATATGGAGCTTGAGGAATCCTCTCAATTAAATAATGTGGAGACATTTTCTTCCTTGTCTCTTGATCAACGAGCAGATTCATGGATGCTATTGAGAAGGTTCCCTAAACTTCGGAAACTGAGATGTGTATTCACAGAATCAGAGGACTATACTACGAAGGGTATTCAGTTTCCCCTATTGGCTCTCTTAAAAGATCTGGAATCACTAAAAATGTCTACTTATGGCTCTGGGCAAGTGTTCTATAGTTGGATGCGCGTACAGTTTCAGGGATTTGACTTGCCCTCAACTCTTAAGAAACTCACCTTGCATAAGTTTGGCCTACCCTGGAGAGCGGTATCAGAATTGGGGAAGCTTCCCTGTCTTGAGGTTTTGAAATTAAGAGAACAAGCCTTTCGAGGACAAAGATGGGAAGTGGAAGATGAGCAGTTCTTGAACCTGAAATTCTTAGAATTATCCAATTCAGAGATTGAAGAATGGAATGTCTCCACTGAATCATTTACCTGCCTTCAGCAGCTTGTCGTAGGAGATTGTTCCAGACTTGAGGAGATCCCTTCAATTTTTTGGCGAAATTTCTACCTTGACAATCATTCGCTTGCATCGCTGCAGCAACCAAGTTAAGAGTTCTGCTTTGCAAATCCTCGAAGAACAACAGGATATGGGAAACGAGGAACTTGAAGTACTAACCACACGCTGATGGAAGTTCTTGGATGTAAGTTTATTAACACACGTACTTTTCTTCTTATCAGTCATGATAATAGCTTCTACCACTGGAAAAAAAAATTTATATGGTTTATTTGATTAAATTGAATTTGAGTTCTCTTTTTTACTTTCCCTGAGGGGACCTGAAACAGGATATCGTTTACCATCACACCATAGGATTGTTGTTACTATATAGTTTCAGATGATGGATTTTTCACTAGAATATTGGCTAATGAAAGATTTCATTTCAGTACAAGTCTTCTTCTCTTATTCACTTGTTAGTAAACGTAGATCCCTGTTCTTTCCTTCTCATGTTCAAATATTCATAGCTACTAGTTTCACTGATATGAATAAAGTTGAGTTTTTGTTCTAAGGTCCTAATTCATACATTTCATTTTACTTCCATATATAGTCTAAGATGATGAATACTTCTATACCTGAGAGAAGCGTTACTTTTTAAGTTTTGACAGTGTGAAACTATCTACGGAAGCAAATCAGAATGGTCTTTTAATATGAGAGCACGAGAGTTCCGGATGTGTACTAATTGGCAAAACTGTTTTTCTTTCTTAGTTCCAACCAGCTTATTTTCGTCTCATTAATCTTGTTGCCTACTCTAAGAAAGTCAACATCCACACCCAAGACATGATCGATGGTTGCACCTAAAACGACTGATCAATGAGATAAACTCTGGTTCACATTTCTTGTATTGAGAGAATAATTCTTAACATTCCCCTCCATTCATCATTATCAGTCTGCAAGAGCTCTCTCAATTGATACTTTATCAGTATTACACTCAAATTGTTGACAGTGATTTACAGCTTTATTGTTTCTTTATCTTTTTTGATTTACAGCTTTATTGTTTCTTTATCTTTTTTACTTCAAGTTCTGGTGAAATATGTTGTCTGCTAATTGATTAATCAACTTTAGTTGCAGTCCCTTGAGTTGGCACTTCAGATTAAACGGATATGCCAGCATGCCTAACTTAAAGGTAACTTCATACAAAGAACAAAGAAGAAATAAAAATTATACAATAATGTCACTTTTTGTATTTTGAATTATCATTAATCGTTTTCATTTATTATTTTAATTAAATTATAGGGCTATACGGACTCAAACAGTGGACCTTCTCGGTTAAACAGATCAAATTTATAGGGCTTTATCATTTCTTTACTTTTCTTTTTTCAGGTCCTAGAGGGATAAATATTTGGAGCTGAAGGTCAAGCAATCTTCATATACATGCCTTGATCTCAATTGTGAAGCTCTACTCAGTACTGTTGGTTTTCCAGACTCTTACATGGCTTTGCATCCATCAAGACACTACTTCCATTGTTCTAAGATAATGTCTCAACTAGACAAGGGAGCAACCTTCATATAGCATTGACGATGCCAAACCAAATTAACCATGTTAAGTGATTGAATTAACCATGTATCTATATTCTGTTATAGCCCTGCACAGTGAAGAAATACATCCTTTACCTTTCAATGGATGCTCTTGCTTTGTGCTGGCGGGTGTCAGTAGTTCCTATTTACTTTTGTTATCATTGCATCAACTGTTTTTTCTGTTTCTTTTTTTTCCCCTTATTTGTTAACATTCTTTCAAAAGTTCATAGGTAAACACAACGTAATTATACAAGCCCAAAGAGCAGAGCAAAGGAACCCGAACCTGAAAAGGTTAGGTTATTCATCAACTGGTGGGATTGGGAAAGGTTACAGCTCAATCAGTGCGAAAGTAATTTAAGTTTTGCCAGAGATCGTATCCACAGTTAGAGGGTTGACACTTGACGGTAAATGCACAAGCATTGTACAAACAATCCGATCATAGAAGTGGGAAGAGCCGAACATTATCACAAGTGAGAGTGGAAAACTGAAAATGAATTATGCATCTTCAGATTTTCAGCAGATAGAAAAGAGGCACTACAGGAAAACAAGATAGGCTAGATTGCCGAAAAGCTGATCGATGTGAACTTCAACAACAGCTTGCCAGATGAAATGCTGGAGCCTGGAGCAGTGAGAAGCTAAAGAGTATCAGTTCAGGTAAGAAATACATCACTTGGATACAAATCTTGCAATCCACATTCCTTGTTCAGAATTTCTTCAGCTGAAAATCCATCGCATTAGCTGTGATAAAGCAACAGAAGGATGTTAGCGCAAGCTACAGCCTTAATTGAACCACGTAAAATGATCTGAGTTTGGATCTTTTCAGATTCAAGTACGCTGTGCCACCATCCATTAACCGTATTAATCTTACATGCAAAATGAAAAGAACAGACAAATTTTCAAGTTAATACATAGCCCATGCACAGGCGCAAGTATATCTCTGAATCAGGTACATGTGAAAAGAAAAGGTATTAATCTGAGGAAAAATCCACTTTTCATCCCCAAACTTTTAGACGCACTATATTTAGTACATGAATTAATTATTTTGGGCCACATTTAGTCCAAAAAGGGTAAAATATTCAATCTAGACGGAGAAGGTTGGCATGGCCGTTGATTTTGACTAAGAAATTGTTTTTACTTAACGGCCACGTGCCAAACATATGACTTTCTCCATCCAAATTAAGCAATTTACCGTTTTTGTGGTGCGTCTAAAAGTTTAGGTAAGAAATGTAACTATAACTCAAAGTTTAGAGACGAAAAGTGGATTTTTCCTTATTAATCTGCAAGCTGTATAAGTATTTTTTTTTTTTTAAAAAAAAGGTCATGCTGAAAGGGATCACATATTTCCCTTTCTTAATATTTCATTGGTCCTTCAACATCCATGAGACTATGCATAAACTGAAATTCCTACAGCAACTACAACAAATTTACAACGCTTAAACTGAAGTTATTTTTAGCCACTACAACACATTTATAAGTTATTTGCACCAAAGCAGAAACAAACAATGTTTACAGACATCGTCTAGGATGATAAGAGAACAATTTTTTGTCAATATATTGCAATATATATGATAGAATAATCTGAAATCAAGTTTGAAAATAAAACCTGAAAACAACTTAGCAAGTATTCTTTTGTTGTAGCTTTTTGCTTTTTTGTAAAATCTGGAAAATTTGCCTATTGAAATCTTGCTGTTGCTTCTTTCCTCGAAAAAGCTGAGAGGAACCATGAAATCGTCTATTGCGGTTGGGTATCCTGTTTCGGCTTTTATTACACAAGGATATGCTTCATCAATTAAAACTAGTCCATTGCTTATATTTTTCTACAGATGCTGATGAAGTTTAATTAGATAGAGCTCTAGAGATGATTATGATGGAGAGCCCTACATGAACTTACTGATTGATTAACTTTGCATCAAATTTGGATGCAAGGATTCATTAGATATTTGGATGTAGGACTAAGCAGATTAGGATTCTAAAATTAATTTATTATATTTTAGGCATGTCACTTTTCCGTAAGGAGTATATTAGGCATTACAAAAAAAAAAAAAAGAGAAGAAACAAGATTATAATGTATATAATAATAGATAGATAGATAGATAACATCTGTTAACAGTTCAATTTAGGAAAATCGATCTCCATCAAGGACCTAAAATTTATACAGCAAATGTGGGCACAAATATAATGGATATAGACGTCGATATAATTTGGACACAACCTGGATACTAACATTTTCAAGTGATGAGCACACAGAACAAGTAGCATTAACTTTGCATCTACCGCGCGCTGTATTCTACGTATCACTAGGTGAACATAAATTTGAAGATAAATTTGAAAATAGATTAAGGAAACTGGGAACATAAATTTGAATATTCCTGCCATCCCGGAAGAAGTGATGGACAAATGGAAAATGACTTGCACTATGTGCGAGATTAAGGAAGCATTTGATGAAACTGAAGTTTAAAATTTGAAATTTAAATTTTGAACTCATTAAATTATTGAATTCTTAAGTACTAAAAATCTGATACATTTGAATGTGTATCACGTTAAGTAATAGTGAGTAAATAACACGTCACTTATTTTTTGAAATAAGTTTTAAGTGTCATTTAATTAATTCAAATGTTCAAATTTTGATTATCAAACGCATCTGAACATATTACGATTTAAATCCATTAATTTTAGGTGCTGAATTGAAATATCAAACAAATTCTTTGCAGATTAGAGATTTCCTCAAAAAAAATGAAACAAGTAAAAATAGATAAACTGACAGGGTAAAATAAATAAGTTCAGATATACTTACGCGAGCGGTTAGCCGTCCTAGGTAACACTTCAATCTGTAGTTACTTTACTTGTACTTGGGGTCAAAGACGACTTTGAGTTCAAAATTTCCCCAGGCTTGTTGTTCCTGCAAAATTCGTTTTACTGATTCTCCAACAGAAAGCCCGCAAGACTGCACTTCAATCATCTCCAATGTCTCGGATCCCCGTAAACTGTAAGGAATCTCCTCAAGTCGTTTGCATCTATGTAACACAAGTCGCTCAAGACAACAAAATGAATATGGACAAGCCTCAAATCGAACAATATTCAATAAGTCCAATTTCAAATATTTTAGTTTAAGGAATTCGTCTTCTTCCACTTCCCACACTTCTCCCTCATAGGCCCTAAACTGTAATTTCAAAACCTCCAGGTTTGGCAGCTTTCCAATCATCGATGCCTCGCTCCATGGTAGGCGAAATCTTGACACTGTCAATTTTTTGAGGGTCGAGGGGAAATTAAACTGAAGAGGATAGCATGGCTTGCCGTTTGAAGATATCTTGAGTGACTCGAGCTTGAAGAAGCAGTCAAATACTGGAGACTGATAGCAATTTCTGCTGTTATCCCATGAGGGAATATAGACATAATTTAGTTTCCGGATATTCGGGATCATTCTCATCAACATCTCTGGATATTTCCCAAGAGAAATGGCTGGAGTGGAAAACGATTGCATATTATGCAGTGGAGCTAAATATTCAAGCTCATCGTCTTGCCAGCTCAAAGCAACACTTGGAAGAATATCAACGTGCCTCAAACTTTGCATATACCAGAATGTATATGGTAATGCAACTTCACCACTAGACCCTCTTATAATCAAAGTTTCTAGGTTCCAGAGGTTAGCTATCCAGGATGGAACAGATTTTACACCACCTCTGACTGCTAAATACCTCAGTAGTTCGAGCAGTTCCAGTCCAGCCGGAAATGAATTGCCCATATTGATGCATTCTATATCCAGAATCTTCAGAAGTTTAAAATTGCGTGAAATGAATGAAACATCATTGGGCAACTTTGGATCCATATCACCTGATACAGAGCACAATAGGCAGCGGGCACATGGAGTGGCTAGAGTTGAAGCCCTTGACTTGATGAAATGCTTTCCTTGAACAGAAACGCATAACCGACGTGGGTCGTCTGTTGCAGCACTTGAGAGCACAGTAGATTCATACCCATGTATCTGCTGCAAAAAGTTTTCTTCCTTGGACTTTTGGATGCAAAAGTTCCACAATAAATCATGAACTTGGCATGCTTTGATCCCCCCAATGGAACTTCTTTTGGCAACAGTTACCAGATTTCTATCAATTAGATATCCCAGGCGACGCTCTGCAAGATCCTCCATAGTTCGGAGCTCAGAGTCCCCTAGAAAACCTTCAGCAATCCATAGTCTGACCAACTTGAAAACTGAAATTTCTTGATTTACTGGAAATGCTCCGAAGTAAAGAAAACACGGCCTCAAGTAATCTGGTAGGCACCTGTAACTGAACTCAAATACTTCCTCCAGTATATCCATGAAAAATTCAGAGCGAAAACATTTTGAAACCTGTTCCCAACGGTTAAGAGTGTATTCTGTTTCAAGGATGCCGGCCAAGAGAACAACTGCAAGAGGTATTCCTTTGCATCTTCCTGAAATTTGTTTTCCAACTTCCAACAACCCTGGAGGGCAGTTTTCCTCAGAGAATGTCTTATGCTGCAGTAAGTTCCAACTTTCTTCAGAAGAAAGCAGACGAAGAGGATACGGTTCACTATTTGGATTAGCTTGAAGAGCAACATAACGGAGTTGGCTGGTGAGCAAAATTCTACTTCCATTTTTATCTTCTGGTAGCAATTCTCTTAAGTGAATCCATGCTTTAGTGTCCCACAAATTGTCTATAACAATAAGGTATCTTCTTCCCTTCAAACATTGATACAACACTGTAGATATGTCGTCATCATTAAGTCCACTGATACCATCAGTAACTTCAATAATACAGCCTAGAATATCAAGAAGTAAATCTCGCCTTCTATATCCCTGAGAGACACAACACCAGGCCTGCACAGCAAAGTGATAGGCAACAACAGCACTGTGATAAACTTTCCTGGCAAGAGTAGTCTTACCAAGCCCGGAAGGACCTACAATTGACAAAACATCCACATCATGAGGCCCATTTACAAGTAGATCCAATAAGAAATCTGCCTCATCCTTAAGACCGACCATGTCTCCAGCCTTCCATAATGGATGGTAACTCATCTCGATCACATTATCCACTCCAATATCAAGCATTTTCTCATCAGAAATCTCTGTGATTCTTGACTTGATGATTTTTATCTTTTCAAAGGCATAAGGAACCCATAGCATAAAGTTCCACTCAGGATCATATCCCAGTACAGATGAGTCAATCATATATTCGGCCTCATGTGCAACGTCAGAGATACATGTCCAAAGATCTTGCAGTTCCTCATGCTGATCACGTTGTTTCCTTGAATCCAAAAGGAATGGTAGTAAGGACTCCAACTCTGCAAGTAACATCTCGATATAATGCTTCAAAGAAGAAATTGTTTGGGCTTTACGATATAACAATGTCCTTGCATTCCCCAAGAGGGAACTAATGAAAACCAGCGCATCGGGCAGATTAGAGTGCAATGATACAGGAACTTGGAGATAAACTTGTCTAATCTCCTCTTTCAAAAGCACTATCTTCTCTAGTAACTCAGGAATCACAAGATTCATTTGCACGTGCACCTCCTTTTCATTCAGATTTTCACAAAATGAGCAAATCACAGATGCCGAGTTGTTAGCCAAAGCTTCAGTTTTTGTCCAAATCAATTCCCCTTCTTCCTTGTACCTCTTTGGTGGATTCATGAGAAATGTTCTGAGGAATCTGAGTCCTTCTTGAAGGGGTTCAACTCGACCCTTCATGATCTCATTATGTTTTAGCTCCAGCAGAAACAACTCTGACTTGATAAAATCAATTTTACCAACCAATTTGAGAATTGAAAGATTCATTATATTGGCCACATCTTCTTTTGTTTGATTGACATAAAATGAGGAAATCAGAGATGAGGACTCGTTAATGACATCTGCAAGATGTGCTAAGAACAGTTTCCCATCCTTGATCTTATCATCTATACTTCTGGGACCAATGAGAAACTTTCTCAGGAACTTCAGACCCTCGTGAAGAGCTTTAATTTGATCCTTCATAAGGCACACCTTGTCAGCTTTAGGGACTTCTTGCCCTATCATGTACATGTCTGCCTTAATGACTTCAATCTTTTCCAATAATATTAAAACAGCATGATTCATTTCTATTGCCATCTCTTCTGTCAATCTGTTGCCATGGATTGAGTAAGCAAGCAATGTTACCTTTCTAGACACTGTTTCACAATGTGTTAAGAGTGGCTTCCCATCTTCTTTCTCCTGCTCATCCACTCCAGCTGAAAAGGTGCTTTGGGACTCCAGCTGCTCATTAACGTCAACAAATTCATCCACGATGATAGTTTCAGAAGATTGGAGCCGTATCTGGGATGTCTTTTCTTTGATGAGCGTGATCTTCTGAAGCAACTTCAAAAGCAAAGAATTCACTTCCTCAAGCTGATCTTCTTTGACTTTGTCGGTGCAAAAGGATCCTGCCTTCTTAGCAACTACTTTGATATCTGTTGAGATCTGTCCCACATCTTCTCCGTATTGATCTGGAAGTTGCATTAAAAATTTTAATAGCTGTGTCAGCCCTTCTCGAATGGCAGAAATTTGATCCTGAAGGGAAGCCTCTGAGTTTTCTAGGAGAAAATTGACAAAATTAGCAGCTTCAGCCGTAATAACCTTTACTGATACTCTATGATTTGAAGCTTTGAGAAGTTCAAAATACATATCTATATGATCTGAAGTACAAGGCTTAATCAGCTGCATCAATTCAGAGAACTTCACATCCATTCTGGATGCCCTGGTTTCGTCCATTTTTTCAATCCAGCACCAATACAATAAGCATGCTGCACTGGTGGCAACAACTTGAGCATACATCACGAATGCTCCCATTTTCCGGTGCACAACTTCTCTCTTCTCAGTGATGTCAAGAAAATTTTTAATAAAATTTAGCTTCTGCTTTAGATTGTCAACGCTTTTCCTGATAAAAGGAATTAGACTTTCTGACCCCAGCAGATCATCAATGTTATCTAACACAGAGTCAAGAAACTCCAATACAGACAGACGAAGTGGGGGAGTGTTGAATTTCCAGGGCAGTTCCCACAAAATGGCATAAGCTTTGCCGATTTCTTGTTTACAGTCCCTCACCTTTTCCAGCATATGAGAAATCACAGGGCCAACTTCACTAAGGCCCCTACAACAAGAAATGGAAAGGTCCTTTGTTGCATCTATGACTGCAGCTTCAACATTGTATATAAGCGAGCTTGACTCCGAAGGGATGCCTTTTGACATTACAAAGTATATAAGATAAGTCCTCATAAATCTCAGCTCCTGTTTCAGGGTGAAGATTTGATCCTTCAATAGAGAATTCAAGTCCGGATTTTTCTCCAGCCACTGCAGATACCACAAGGGAGAATGAACAAATGTGTAGATCATCTTGGCCTTCTGTCTCTGAGTCAGGAATTACCAAGGCACGACGGACTCTTGAAAAAGAACCTGTCTTCCTAGCAAGAAAAGAAGTTCAGTAACAAATACAATAGTAAATCCAACTCGATCCCACCAAAAAAAAAAAAAAATCTTAATATATTCAATCTGGACAAGTGAAAATTCTTAATATATCCTCTCTGGATAAATGTAACCAAAGTTGAAGCTTGAATTGATTATTCTAGTGAATTATTCACAACTCCTTTCTTTGTTCTTTGTAGTAGGGAAATGCATTATTCTTTATATTTGTGTGTATATATATAAAGGGATGGAATTAACCGCCCAAAATGTGCCAAATTATATACAAAGTGCACGTAATTTGCCATGTGTTAAAATGGAAGAAAGATGAATAATGCAATCAGTAAAGTTACTTGGTTTGTCTAACTTAACAAATGTATTAAAGCAAACAAATATCATCAGGAAAACCAACAAGAGGGGGAAAAAAAACAATCATCCAAGAATCTGAGTATCAAGAATAATACGTACCACTTGAAACGAATACAGAAGTTGTCCGTGAGTTTCAGTTCTTGAATGGAGCCTTTGTTCATCCCGCTTCCAACTCAGATCTTCAGACTAAAGGGCCCTCCTCCAATGTAGAGAGGAGGACTGCTGCAATATTTTATAGTACATGCACATATATAAACATTAGGATTAGCTGGCTCCGCTGACAGACGACATCAACTAATTTGACAATGCAACTTTGCCTTAGGCTAACATTGGCTTTATTGAACTTTATCTTTCTTTTTATACAGTTTTCAGATGTGAAGCTCTAACTTTATATTTTTCTTAGTTTATCCCTGAAGGTTACGTACATTAAAAGTTAAATCTTGTAATATAAACTGACGTTGAAAAATTTTGCAGAGACTCTCACCATTTTTTTTTTTTTTTTTGCTAGAAAGAGTTTATTCTCCCAGAAAGAGAAGAAAATCATTAATTAAGACATTGACCAAAGTTGTCCAGTTCTATCTTCAGTGTCACATATCTGCCACACCAATTTGTTATTTCACATTCCAATATTAGATGTAGTCAACTTATTTCTTCTCAATTGGTAAACAATTTCCTCAAAATAAAAAGGAGCAATTATTTCTTGTCCAATAGTAAAGAATTATTGTTGGCTGTTCTTCCTTTTAGATTAAATTATTGTTGGTTATCGTAGCATGGGTCGGATACTTGGAGTAGCTCCGACAGTCCGAGCCATCCGTTGCATTGCATCAGCCTTGTGTTCCTTTCCCCCATCCAGTACAAGCAATTGTAGGAGTCTAATGTAACACCATCATGGTTTGTTTCTGGGATTGGGGCAGGTATAGTTCGCAATAGGTGTGGTTAGTGCTGTTTTTGTATTTTTTTCATAATTTTGTGTACATTCACGTAATTTTATTATATCGATATCGATTACAATAAAATTACGCGAGTGTATACCAAATCATGAATATAATAAAATTATGTTAGTGTATGTCAAATCATGAAAAAGAGTACTATAATCGCATCTAAGATAAAAATGTACCTACCCCAAGCCCAATTGCTCTTATGCACGGGGGAAAAAGATCAAATTACAAAAGGCGTCATTAAACTTTTTAGAACTCTCTCTGCTGGCATCTGAAATGATCACCCAACTAATAATGTATTACATCTTTTGTTAATCAACTGATAAAAACTTGCATTTTTAGTCATTCAATCAATGACAATCATTTTTGGTCAAGAATATCACTTTAGTTAATTGAATGGCTATTTTGGTAAACTAAAAAAGTTTTATTACCAAAATATAAAAGTTTTAAATAATTAACATTTTGTGTTTATTTGGCCCTGAAGAAAAATAAAAGGCTTCTCATTTAAAAAAAAAAAAAAGCATAGTTTGCTGTCGTTGTCTAACTCCCTACTTGTAGTAGATATTTTAGCCTATGTTTAAATCGATAGATTTGAAATCATATCAAAACTTTTTACTTGTTTAGATTATTTAGAAGGTATTTAATTGTAAATCACAATTATTCTAATATTTAAAATATATTTTAAAAATTAATAAATTATAAATTTAGATGTCTTTTAAGCAAGCCAAACAACTAGAGTCATTGGAGTGGATTTCAAATGTTTTCATCAAATTTCACATTCCAAACGAGGTCTTAAAGCAAATGTAGTTCTAGTTTCGGCTCTTTTTTTCTTAACACATGGAGTTTCCTTTTTTTTTCCTTTGACCCTCTCATTTTTAACATCAACCTCAACCAAACATCTTCCTTCCAATCGTTAGCAGTTCGACTCAAAGCTCAACTCGAATTCGGTCGACACTGAATTCGAGTCAAGGTTGAACTTGACTTGAGCTAACCAAATTGAATCTGAGCTCGAATTCGAGATCAAACTCATTAACTCGCGAGCCAACTTGATTTTATATTTTTATTTTATAGTAAAATTACATATATATTTCTAATATTTTTATATTTGTTAAGAAAAATTAGTATTTTTATTCATTTTTTTAAAAAAAATAATTATTTTTTATTTTTTTAAGCTGGAGTTCGACTCGAATTTGGTAAAACTAAATCAAGACTCAACTCAATTAGACCAAAACTTGAATCAACTCTACTCGTCTACAACCCTAGTACTACAATGAAGTCATAAATCAGAATTGTGAAATGCTTAACCAATAGCCCTTTGGACAGTTGGCCACCAATGACTTAAGTCTTGATGAGACAGGAGGTCAAAAGTTCAAATCATGCCTCCATCACTTTATTACTACATGTGGCTTCTCCGAATCCATATGAGCGTGTAATGCATTTGTTTGGCCCAATAGTAGTTCAATCCATATCGATTCCCCAATTGGGCCTCACCCCTTCTCCCAAAATAGGCTAGTCTGGAATCGATTCCCCAACAGAGGTGCACGCATAAATGGATGAATTTGGGAGCCAAAATGTGCTAAAACACAACGTGCATGCATTTTCCCCTGGAGAAAAAGTGAAGCCTGCCATATCTAAAGTTGCATAGTCTGTTATAACTTAAAAAAATGTATTAAAGCAAAAGTGTATCACCACGAAAAAAAAAAATTCAGAAATAGCAATCATCCAAAAATCCAAGATCAAGAAGCTAACTTACTGTTCAAACAGAAAACAGAAGTTGTTCCTCAATCCACTTCTTCAATGGAGTCTGTGTTCTTCTGACTTCTACTCAAATCTTCAAAGTAAAGATCATTTTAGAGGATTAAGGCTCCAATGTATAGAGGAAGGCTTTTTGTGTGTGTGTGTGGATTTAAAAAGTGGAGGGGAAAAGGGGGGAATTGAACCTTAAACTAGCAATGATCCAAAAAAATCCAATGATCAAGAAGGTTTCTTACTATTCAAACAGAATAGAGAAGTTGTGCCTCAATCCACTTCTTCATGGATTCTTTGTCCTTCGACTTCTACCCAGATCTTCAAAATAAAGATAATTTTCTTGGATTATGGCTCCAATGTATTGGGGGAGGGCATAACTATATCTGTTCAATGACAAAATATAACAAATGACATTTTTGTTCTAGTTTCCATTCTTCTAATGCACAGAGGGAGGCCATAACTTTAATAACAAATGACAAATAGTTATGGCTCCAATGCGTAGAGGCAGGACATAACCATAATGACAAAGGGAAAAATAGTTATGTATTAAGGCAAACCGTTGTTCTAATTTCCAATATATAAGGCCCAGTTGGCCTCAATGACAAATGACATAACTATTTTTCTAATACATCATGCTTTAAATGTGATATTAGCTTTATTGAACTTTATCTCCCTATATAATTAACTTGACAGCTTTTCCTCTGCCCTCACATCCAACTACTCTTCAATAGAAGTGAAACAAGACAAAATGGTGCAAAAGTTGATTTCGAATGTGAAGTAAGAAGAACATAGTCCTTAGGAGGATAGATTGGATGATTCGGAGGAAAGAGTATCTGTAAAAGGTTTTGGTTCCGCTTATAATTTATATATATATGTGTGTGTGTGTGTGTTTGTTTTCAAAAAATAGAAAAGATAAGAATGTTGGTTTAATTCATTTTAGAAGGTGAAAGCATAGAACCAGGCTGCCTTATAATCCCAATAAGTATATCCTAAGGGATTAAAGGAAGTAGTAAAAGGTTTGGTTTGCTTAGGTTTGTTCCCCATTCTGATGGCTTGATAACCTTTAGAATTTGGGCACTAGAATGAGTACTGATGTATTTCTCGGTAGGGTTTCCATTTTTGTCTTTCATCTCTGTGTTGTATATATATATATATATATATATATATAAAGAACATAGTCTCTGCTAGAATTTCAAACAAAAAAAAAAGCAAAAAGAAAACAGTCCCTTCAAATCAGGGAAAAAAATCTTGAATTTAAATATATCCATCTCCCTATTTTCTAGTCACTTGCGGACTATTTAAAGAAACTTTCTAAATTTTGGGATTTGGATTGTATTTCACCAAACATAGAAGTGTTATTATGCCTAACTGCCACCTTTTTCATGAGTTTTTTTTAAGGGCTTTTCTAGCGGAGCCCATTGAGTATTCGTTAACACATTTAAAATTCATTTAATCTATCATATATACACACATACTAACAATTATTATTATCCATTGCATTTATATACTTTTCGTATTTAATGTTGCATACTCTCCCTTGTATTTATTTATTTTTTTCTAATTAATCTTACATTTCAAAAAATATGACACCTAAAAATATATTTTAAGAAATGTCCAATGGGCATATGCCTTTTTCTAGATAGAAGTATTACAAAGCTTAACTTTGTTTGAGGTTCACCATCTGTGAAGATAACTCTTTCAGAGATTCGGTACCCTTTCCTTTGCTAATAGGAGAAAAATATTTTGACATCATGTAAAATTGTAAGACAAAAATGACTATATAATTCTAATTTACCCTTGCAGGCAAGGAAAGAATTTCCCTGCCAAATAACCCTTGTTCCATCATAAGGACAAGATTGCCTCTCACTATCAGAAATTCAGAATCCACTAGCATTCCAAATCTGTTTAGCTAAGCACTTAATTTTAAATGAACGGTCTAAATTGAACTGAGCTCATCCGACCAATCTAGGGTGTGGTTACTCTTGCAACTGCACCTGCCCTCAGTCCTCCCAGATCTGTCACCATCTGAAAATTTTGAATTCCCTAAACCCATAAGCCATCTCCATAACCTTGAAGAACCGTGGTTTCAACAGTTTGTTACTCCTCTACCTAATGATTTTAACCCTCTCCCCCTGACATGAACCAAATTCCTGGCCAAAATATGCTAAAGCACAGCATGCATGTATTTTGCCATGTAATGAAATGGAAGAAAGATGAAGATGCAATCCTCAAAGTTGCATAGTTTGTAGGATAACTCAACAAATCTATTAAAGCAAACATGTATCACCAAGAAAAAAAAATCGAAGCAGCAATCATCCAGGATTTAATCCCAATATCAATTGCAAGAATATTACGTACCAGTCGAAAAGAATACAGAAAGTGGTTCCTCTGTTCACTTCTTCAGTGAAGCCTTTGTTTGGCCGGCTTTCAACTCGGATCTTTAGACTACAGGATAAGTATCGTGGTTAGGGCTCCAATGTACAGACGGAGGATTGCTGCAATATTTTATATATGCATTAGGAGTAGCTGGCTTCAATGACAAACGTTTTTTATAGTTTGAAAATCAACTTGCCTTGGTCTAACATCAGCTTTATTTTTTTGTGCCTGTTTTCTCTCTTTCCGTTTATATCCAACCACTCTTCCATACAAGTGGAATAATGATACATTTATTTCACACGTGTAGTAACATGAAGATACTCTCTAAAAGTTTTTTAAAAAAAAAAAAAGTTTGGGTTTAAATATAGTACTAGTTTTTTATCCATAGTCACTGGAAAGACATTTTTACATTAATTAAATTTCAAATTTTAATAGAGATTATGTTACATGCATAAAAAAATCGCTAGTGTGACAAAATTCTTACACTGACATTGGATAAAAAAAAAAAATCCTTAAATATATCTAACCCCCTATATTCTGGTCACATGCGAATTGTTTGAGGAAATTGTTAGAGTTGCGATTGTGTAACCCCCTTGTTACTTTTATTAACTCCATTTGCTAGCTGTTAGCCAGAAAGAAGAAACAGCCTTTCGATGAGTGAGCACTAAAGTCTATTTCTTTATTTTTCAATTTAATCCTCGATTGTTAGGGAAATTCTGCATGACTCGGCCATGAGTTTAGACAAACAAAAAAATTGCTCAAAAAATCAAAAGCTTTTGCAATAGAAATCATCCTTCCATAGAATATAAATTCTTCATCTATTATTAATTCCTTCACTGCATTTGTTTTTATCCAAAACAAAGTTGAACATCACTAATTACTATTCACTAAATGAAGCACATTGTGATGCAGCAAAATCGTGTATGAAATTAGTTTTAGCAATGGAATTGTTGATTTTCAGGATTTAACAATTTTAGAAGGCTTTTCATTAATTATTGATAATTAATTTTCTCAATAACTTAAGCTCAAAAAAGTTAATATAAACCAATTTTGAACACTTTTGTGTTCTTCTTTTCTATTTGATAACTATAGTTCAAGAATCGAACTTTAAGCGCAAGTATGTAGAGACAAGTGAATCAATTGTACCCGTTGGTTCAAAAACAAGAATTTTTGAGCTATAGTTAGAAGGATAGAATTGCCCAAATTTTTAGGTTAAAAAAAGTTAAATTTTATCGATATCCAACAACTGTAATTACCCTCTAACGTTTCCGGAAAAAAAAAACAAAAACAACTGTAATTACCCCAGTAACATATTTTTGGTTAATTAAGTTGGCTCAACTTGTCAAAAGTTGTCTAGTAAAGGCTTCCAATTTCCATCACTCGAATTTCTAACAAATCTTAACCAACGGCCCTTTGAGCAGTTAGCCACCATCGAAAACTTAAGTCTTAGTGGGATAGGAGATTAACAGTTCAAATCTCACCTTTGATCACTTTGTCACTATATGTGGTATTTTCAAATTCATACGAGTGCGTAGTGCACATATCCGATCCAATGACGATTTAGTTTTCGTTGATTTTTTAATTGGATTATTGGGCTATCTCCTAGAATAAGTTAGAATAAACATATAATAGATGTTGCCAATTAACAAAAAAAAAAAAAAAAAATTCTATCCAATCTTGCATTACGAAAAGAATCTGATCGTGCACTTGTACCAAATGCATCGCAGAAAGAGTTGGCCTTTCCAGGAAGAGAAGAAAATTCATTAAAAAGTTGCCCTGTTTTATCTTCAATGTAGTGTATCTTGACACCCCAGCATTTTAATATTGTTTTAGGACTCTCCCGGTGCCGTGACAAGCGACATATATAGTATGTTAATGCAATTTGCTTCAGCATATTCCTACTATTTGTGCAAGGAATATACCTAATAAAATTCTTTTATTATTGTTTTCGACGCACGTACTAAGAATTTCCGATTCCTATACTAGCTGTAGCCTGCAGTCAACTTGTTTCCTTACCATTGGTAATCAATTTCTTTCAAAAAAAAGTGCTATTATTGTTGGCCTTTGTGGTTAGGCGTTCACAAGCAAGGTAGTAACAGACGTGGGAGAAGAAAATTAATTTTTTATATTCTTTTAATAGTAGGGCGGTAGAATTTAAGAATGACCATTAATTATGGGTAAATTACATTTTACCCCCTATAATTTAGCATTTTTTACATAACCCCCATATAGTTTCAAAAACTATATATAACCCCCTCATGATTTGGATTAAAGTGTTAAAGTGATGGAAATAGTCACTCGTAACGAAATTTCTAAAAATGTCGAAATTATCCTTATAAATATATGACACATTAACCCCGTATAATTTTTATATTTTACTATATAACCCCCTTATGATTTAATACTTTATCATATAACCCTCTTATGGTTTTCAAAATATACACATAACCCTTATTGGTTAATAAATAATTTTTAATTTTATATAAGGGTATTTTTGACATTTTAGGTGACTCCGTTACAAATGGTCATTCTCGTCACTGTGACACTTTAATCCAAACCATAAGGGGGTTATGTATAACTTTTGAAACCATAAAAGAATTATGTAAAAAAATGTTAAACCACAGGGGGTAAAGTTAAATTTGCCCATTAATTATTGAAATCTTAATTTTAACCATTACATCAAAGTAGAGCTGTTAAACGAACCGACCTGTTCGGTAGCTCAGTTCGTTTCGACTCGTTCGCGTTCGTGAAAGGCTCGTTCGAAATTTTAAACGAACCGAGTTCAAACGAATTTTTTTGTTCGATTAAATAATCGAGCGAACACGAGTATGTTCGTGAGTTTTAACGAACGTTCGCGAACATGGACATAATTATCATTTGACAAATTTTAAGGTTAATTTTACGGCTAGACTTTTATATTTGGAGGGCAAATTGTTTTGTTTTATTTGTTATTTTTATGTTAATGTTAGTTATATAGTTAATGAATAATAGAATTTTAGTCACTTAGTGCTTTAATTGTTTTCGAGAATGATTAATGATTTATATGGCATATTTAAGGTTTAAAATAATTTGATTCGAGCATGTTCGCGAATGGCTCGTTTATGTTAAACGAGTCGAACACGAACTCGAACTCGAACATGAACTTTGTTTAACAAGCCAAACACGAGTACAGGTTTGGAGTTCGAAAATTAACGAAAGAACACGAGTGTTGTTCGAATCGCTTAACGAAGAAAGCTCAAACATGAGATACTCGGTTTGATTCGGGTCGTTTACAGCTCTACATCAAAGCCTTCTCAATCAACTTAAAAAAAAAAAAAGAGCAAATAGCATTAGTGGTACTAAAATTTTCTAGTGAGTGGCACTTTCAATTGTTTCTATTAAGTTTCTAATCTCTTCAACTTGTATCTAATCAGTTCCATGGCTCAATTCTGGTGGAAATTGGCTGCCACAGTTTGTCATAGTCTCGGTCAGATATGGTTTACACAAGAACAGTTTTGGAATATTGAAAACCTAAAAAAGCTAGGGGTCAAAATTGAAAGAAAGCAAAAATTTAGAGACTAAGTGCTATCCTAGCTATTTTTTTTAAAAAAAAAAAAAAAATCCACCATCTAATCTAATTTGATCTTTTCTCTCTCTATTTTTTTTAAGTAGAAAGTTTTGAATTTAAGATTTCTTACTTACAATCCCTCTCCCCAATCTAGTATGATTCAATAATAATTTGCTGTGCAGTTCTCATTTTGATAAACTGTTGAATTGGATACTTTAACCTTTTGCCAAGTGGACACCATGCTGGCCATGAGGACAAATTTGATGTTTGTATTTTATTAAGGGTTTTCAATCTTTTTTCGCTTTTAATTGGTAACAACTAAATCCATTCATTTTCACTTCCTTTTTTCTACTAAGCTCATTCAATGTATTAATTCCATACTTGATCATTTATTAGTACTATTAATATTTGGACCACCTTTCATTTTTTTCCCATCATTTATAGTAAAAATCAATCAATGCGTTTGCCAAATCTTCACCCTGTATTCATTTACAATGATTATGTCTTTCTTGATTTTTATCTAACAATCAAGAAAGTTAGCATATGGAAGAACTCGTGGATTCTGAAGATCAAACATAAACTAAAGCATTTCATGTGCCAATGTCTTCTGAATAACCTTCTTGTGAAAAGAGACGACATATGTTGCTACTGTGAAGAAGAATCTGAAATAGTTGAACACATGCAATTCTTTTGTGCCAATACAAATAAAGTGTACAACAATGGGATGGCCTGAAACACTTAAGATTCAACATTGTCGGATATATCAAATTGTTTGTCATCTTATCAAAATTAACGTTGCTTTTGATCTCTTTTCTCAATGTTACCTCCACTTTGTCTATATTTTATATTAAATTCAAATTTAAATTTTAAATTTTTGAGGACAACTTTTAAAATAAATCCACTAGTAAGTAATATCATCATCAAGTCACTGTTTTTAAAAAATTGAAATACTGAAATGTGACAGGCAATTTGAAACGAAGGGACTACTAAAAATCGAACTCTGGGAAACATATTTATAATTAACCCCAAAATAAAAGGGAAAAACATATCGCGTAATTTAACAACTAGCAGTCCCGCACCACCTTGGTCATCGACTCGTACGGCGTTAAATTTACTCCACCTTCGGCCCGCAACAGTGTCATAATCATGGGGACATGGACATGCTCGAATAGCAACAAATCAATTACTCCCTCCGTTGATAATCCTATTTTCCTTTTTCGTCTGTCCCAAATTATAGTTCACTTTCCAATTGAAGAATGTAGTTGTATTTTAATTTTCCTAAAATATCCTTATTTAATGTAAGTTGTTGTTACTATAAACCTACCCCATTTAATGAGAGTTTATTCTTTTTTTACCATCAATTCAAGTTCCCATAAAGTTGTACTCTAATTAATGTGAGGGTATTTTAGGAAAATAACTACCTAAATTGATTGTTCCAACAAAATTAACTACTTTTTCTTAAACTGTGTGAAAAAAGAATCAGGACTATCAAAGTGGGACGGAGTGAGTAACTTTTTGTTCCGTGTGGTTGGTGGTGGTGGTGATTCAGAAAAAGTGAAAAACACATAACTTCAGTCATTATCTATTAATTAAAACTCAGGAAATTAAATTGCCATTAGGCTGGCCTTCCTAGGGCCTTGTGCAATCAAAGAATTTCAATAGGGATAATATCAAAAACCTCCCCTAAGGTTTCTTTTAATAGCACTTAGCACCCCTAAAGTCTTTAAACTATTGCTTACCTCCCTTGATGATTGCAAAACAGCTATATCAACCCTCACTTCACACATAACATACCTATAAAATAAATGGAGCTCAAAAAATTGAAGAAAAAGAAACAATAGTCGCTCTTTTTGCTTCCCCTTTCTCTAACTTTCTATCTTGTCTATTTTTTGGATGACTATGCAATTTTTTTTTTTGTAAATTATCACAAAGTGAATTTTGTTTATCTTTTGTTTTGAGTGATTGTGTTAGAGTATGGTATGATTTCTCTGGTTATTTTGATTTGATTTTTATAGTCATTTAGTACAACTTAAAGGCTTAGGTCATGGGTTAAGAAGAGATTGGAAAAAATGGAGTTCATAAAAATTTGATTTTTTATCATATAAAGTTGGATTGATGCTAATGTATTTCCTTACAAGTATCTTTTTTGTTTTTTAAATTTATATTTTAAACAATTATGGTTAATGATGTGGTGGTAGTATTTAAGATTGCTTTTTAGGTGGTGGTTTTTAATAGAGTAAACAAAGTAGTTTAAAAATATTTTTATTTAACAAAAGGAGCAAAAGTGTAATTTAGGGTTTTTAAAGATTTGCCATACAAAAAGCAAAAGTAAAGGAAGTAAATAATATTTTTAAAACCTTGGAGGCACTAAGTGATATTAAGAAAAACCTCAAGGGAGGTTTCTTATATTATCCCATTTCGATATCTTGGGAAAGGTTTACATCGTTGAATAGGTGAGGCATGAAAGTGAAAGATCATTATTTTACTTTTCTTTTCCTGTTTTCATTTCTGTAACTTTCATCCCATAAAATTCTTTATTTTCGCCCTCCCTGATCCTGGCCGCCCTGATTGAGGTAGGGTAACGAGGAAAGAGATACATTACTATTGTTGTGATTTTCTTTTTCTTTTTCCTTGTCTCGTTATATACTAATTATTTTCTATACTCTGAGCAAACTGAGGCAATTGATAGCATCTCTCAAGTGCCTTGTTCATCAATTCATTTTCATCCCTTTGGGTAGCAATATCATGAAGTTTTGTTCAATTAATTGATTTGCTGAACAAATTGGTGCTATTAGGCTGGCATTTCCTAGTCCTATCATATGATTTTCATACCTTGATGTAGGATTATTTTGTGGTTTTAATTACATTACAATATTGCTGATTAGGTGGTGCCTGAGCATGAATGACAAGGGCCATTACTATTATTTTCGTTTACTATTTTTGTCTCATTAATCTTTTCAATTTCTTTAATTTTCTCAACACCCAGCCTGGCCGGCTGGCCGCCTTGATTGAAGAAACATATACTTTAAAATTTTGCTTTGGTTGAAGGATAATATTGTAGTTTTGTGCTTTTCACACTAACCATGGTTAGTGCCCTCGTTTTAAAATTTTTATTGGTTTCAATGCTGCTTTCACCCTGTCTGTGAAAAGTCTGCCAAATAGAAATAAAATCCAATAAGGATCCGTTAAAGATGGGGTTGAAAAATGAATTAAATTATTTGATACTCGAATCTAATTCGACTTGATAAGAGCTCATTCGAACTTCATTCGTCAACTAATTAAATCAAATTTAAACAGCATTTTATTTTCCATAACATTTAAATTCGATAAAAATCCTGTTCAAATTCGGTTCGACAAAATAAACAAACAAAATTTTAAACTCGTTAAAATAATCAAACTTGTTGGAATGGCAGTTTGAGTATCCATTTAATTATAGTTAATTCCACTTTGTACCTTTTTATGATATCTAAATTTTGACTTTGGTTTTTAAATTTTAAAATAGAATACTTCAGTACCTAAGATTTAAAATCTGTCTCGCTTTAGTCTCTAAAGTATATTTAGTTTCACTTTAGTCCCTAAAATATTAAATTTGTCCTATTTAAGTATAAAAATCTCTCCCACTTCCATCACCGATTTTACTTAAGTATGAAAAGTCTTAAATCTTATTCCTACATAAGTAAAATCATTGACAAAAGTGAAAGAGTTTTTATAATTAAATAGGACAAACTTTTTAGATTTTTTTAAAAATATTTCTAGGTACTAAAGTAGGATAGAATATATACTTTAAGAAATAAGGTGGGGCAGATATTAAATTTCAAGAACTATCTCATTTTAAAGTTTAAAGGTTAAAGTGAAGACCCAGTTATAGTTGAAATGTGCAAAATGAAATTAACACTTCCAATTTGATGTAATGGATTGTATCAAGTTGGCTTTCTTAGAAGCGTAAATGAGAGATTTCGAGTTCGAAACACTACTTACACTGGAAAAAATTCTAAAAGTTGCAATCAACCCATCAACTTTAAAAAAAAAAATGCTACAATGACAATATAGAAAAAATTAATTCATAAAATCAAATATTAGAAGTGAATTAATGTGGCTCAACTAGTGAAAGTAGTTTAGTAAGGCTCCCGTTGCCCGAATTTCTGTCAAATATTGCATTGCGAAAAGAATCTCCAATCACTGGAATATACGGAAAAGGATGGGATCTTTTCGGACCTAGATTCTATAAAGAGTTGGCTTTTCGGATCTGTTTGGCAAGTGAGTTTTTTGGGTGTTTGTATAAAATTTTACTGTATTTTACTGTAGAAGTTTTTAAAAAAATTTTTGAAGTGTGTGTTTTTTTTTTAAATATTTTGAAATGTATAGTTTAAAAATTTTGAAAAGTTTTTTGAGGTTACTGTAGTTAAAGTTTTTAAAAAATTGTACCAGACGAATTTGGTAAAAAACTTGTCTGGCAAACAGTGCTACGTTGACACCCCAATTTTTTAAAAAAATATTATAATAGGAATCTCTAGCTTCTCTGACAAGCCGACATATACAGTATAATAATGCAATTGCTGTACTATATTCCAATTAGCTCTAGTTAATTTTCTTTTCTATTGGTAAACAATTTCTTGAAAGAACGTGCAATTGCATTGTACATCAATCATTAGCAAGATGGTAGCGCCAACCTGAAGTAGTCAAATGCGGCGGCAATCGACATGGTTTTCTCTCATCCACAAAAGAAAAAATAGATGCATAAAAAATGAAGCATATTATTTGGGAAAAGATGCAAAACGTATGTGAAATAAAAAGATGATTAATATTAAAATTAAAAATATATTTATAATATAATAAAGAATAAATTTTTATTAAAAAAAATTCACTATCCAAACAAACAATGAAGTTATTGTCTCACCCCCAAGTCTCTTCTAGTAGTAAATTTTCTAAAACAAATTAAAAATACAGTTTTAGTCCCTAGTGTTTAATACCTGTGGGAATTTAGTCCTTAAAGTTTCGATAAAAACAAATATGTTCCTTAATGCTTAACATGTGTGCAATTTTAGTTACTAAAATTTTGGCAAGAACAAATCAGATCTTTGATGCATCCAATTTATAGTAGATTTTGGACATTTGAAAAATGTTTTATTGGAGATTATCTTGTGTATATGTCTATCTTTGTATGTTTAGTTATTCTCTGTAGTCGTTATCCCTGGAAATATGTTTAGGAGCAGTTGAGGTATGCTAGAACTCTGTCATTGAGATGTGATAGGATTATGCTTTCAAGTTGGGCGGTGATAGGACTCTATCCTTGGTGTTTGTATATATGGAAGGCACGAAAGCAATAGAGAGGCAGACTTTCCCACAGAATTTTTACATGGTATCAGAGCCATGGATAACGAACGGAAAAGCAAGAGTGTTGGGAAGAAATTTGTTTTACCATACATCTTGAATTCGAATGATAATCCTAGGACTATTATTACCCAGGTACAACTGAAAGGTAACAACTATGATGAATGAGCTCGAGCGATGTGCACTGCGTTGAGAGCCAAGAAGAAGATGGGATTTATCGATGGAACGGTGACGCAGCCAGTTGATAATTGTGCCGATCTGGAGGATTGGTGGACTGTGAATTCGATGGTAGTGACATGGATTCTCAACACGATGGAGCCAGCTTTGCGCTCCACCATAACTCATGTGAAAATCGCAAAGGACCTATGGGAAGACATCCAAGAGAGGTTCTCTGTCGCTAACGGGCCTCGGGTACAACAGATCAAAGGAGAGATTGCAGAATGGAAACAATGGAGACTTCCAATTGTGACCTACTATGGAAAATTGAAGCAATTGTGGGAGGAGCTTGCAAACTATGAACAAATTCCGACATGCCAATATGGAAGATGCATGTGCAATCTTTCAGTTCAACTTGACAAGAAACGTGAGGAAGAGAAACTTCATCAATTCTTGTTGGGTTTGGATGACATGGCATATGGAACAGTTCGTTCCAACATTCTTGGCACAGAACCACTACCTAGTGTGGATAAGGCATACTCGTTGATATGCGAAGAGGAGCGCGTTCGAAGCATGTCTAGAGGAAAGGAGGGACGTGGAGATCACGTGAGTTTTGCGGTTCAGGCCAACGCAGGAGGGAGGAAACTTAGGACTGAAATAAAGGATAGGTCTGCATTGTGTTCATATTGCAATCACAGCGGACATGATGCTAGAAATTGTTTTCAGCTTATTGGATATCCTGAATGGTGGGGTGATCGGCCCAAAGGAAATGGACGCGGTTCAAGACGTGGATGCGGAAACCAGAATTCACGACGTGGACGTAGGGGTGCGCCTAGGGCTAATTCTGTTCAGACGATTGGTCAACCCTCCTCGTCAGCAGTAGTCACAGAAAGGGAGCATACGGCACAAGGATTGTTGAATGGTGAACAATGGGCAGCTTTTCTAAGTCTGCTGAATTCTTGCAAATCTAGTACCAATGAAAAGCTATCTGGTAAGCATTATTTGAACTAGATAATTGACTCGGGTGCGTCTCATCATATGACTGGGAGTTTAGAATGTATGTCTGAATCGAAGGATTTGACGGGGTGTGCAGTAGGATTGCCTGATGGCAACCAAACAATGGCGTTGAAAGAAGGATCAGCTCGTTTGGGAAAATATATGAAGTCGAAGAAAGTGCTATATGTCCCCAATTTGAACTGCAATTTAATTTCAGTATCACAGTTGCTTGACGAATTGAATTGCAATGTTTTATTTACTAAAAAATTATGTGTTATACAGGACCGCACTTCGAGGATGGTGATTAGAACGGGTGAACGACGCGAAGGGCTTTACTACCTCAGGTCCATGGGAGAAATCAAGGCATGCAATACAAAATATCTGGATATCAGTGGGCTATGGCACAAAAGAATGGGACACCCATCTGCAAAAATAGTAGGATTACTTACTGATATGAGTTCTAGCAGTAATAAGTATGATAAGGGAAAGCCTTGTGAAATTTGTTTAAGAGCCAAGCAGACTAGAGAAGTATTTTTTCCTAGTGATAATAAAGCAAATGCAATTTTTGAGATGATACATTGTGATATATGGGGACCCTATCGAACTACTGCTTCTTGTGGTACCTTATATTTTTTAACTATTGTAGATGATTTTTCAAGAGCTGTGTGGATATATATGTTGGTTGTTAAATCCGAAGTAGAACGTGTACTTCATAATTTCTTTGCAATGATCAAACGACAATATAACAAGGATGTGAAAATTGTTAGAATTGACAATGGCATGGAATTCACTTGCTTAGATAGTTACTTTACTGAAAATGGAATGATACATCATACATCATGCGTAAGAACACCCCAGCAGAATGGGTTGGTTGAAAGGAAACATCGCCATATTCTGAATGTGGTTAGGGCATTGCATTTTCAAGCAAATCTTCCTATTGAATTTTGGGGAGAATGTGTGCTGACTGCCGGATATTTGATTAATTGGACTCCGTCCAAACTTTTGGGGAATAAGACGCCATTTGAATGTTTGTTTGGAGAGCCACCCAATTACAAACATATTCGTGTA
Source organism: Coffea eugenioides (assembly GCF_003713205.1). NCBI lineage: Eukaryota > Viridiplantae > Streptophyta > Magnoliopsida > Gentianales > Rubiaceae > Coffea > Coffea eugenioides. The sequence goes on along the minus strand of NC_040045.1, from coordinate 35,614,846 downwards.
TTCGGATGTCTGTGCTATACTAGAGATGTGAATCGAGAGAGAGATAAATTTGTCAATAGGAGTCGGCGGTGTTTATTTGTGGGATATCCCTTTGGTAAGAAGGGATGGCGGTTGTATGACCTTGAAAATGTGACTATTTTGTATCATGAGATGTGATGTTTTCAGAAGATAAGTTTCCGTATGCAAGTGCAACTAATACGACCAAAGATGTCCTGGGGACAAGTCCACTTAAGCTGCTTCACCTCGTTGAAGACGAAGTGGTTGATGCAAGGAAAGATGATCTGCTTACAGAAGTTGCGAGTGTAATACTGGAGATCACAAATCGGGATCATAATGATGAGAATAACGAAGACAGGGGCACCACAGGCGAAGAAGTTGGATCGGTTGATGAGCAACTTGGGCGTGGTCAACGAGTGAAGCGCCCATCTAGTCGCCTAAATGATTATGTGACGTACACAGCTCAATGCATAAGCCCTTCAGCGTGTTCACACAAATCAATCTCATCTTCAGGTACTCCTTATCCTATAGCACATTATGTAACGTGTGATAATTTTTCTGTGCATCACCGGTCATTCTTGGCAGTTGTGACAACTGATAGTGAGCCAAAATTTTACAGTGAGGCAGTGAAGGACTCTTTGTGGCGACAGGCCATAAAGAATGAAATTGATGCACTTGAGAATAATGGGACATGGACGGTGGAAGACCTACCACCAAGGAAGAAAGCCATAGGTAGCAAATAGGTATACAAAATCAAGTATAACTCAAATGGAACTGTCGAGCGGTTTAAGGCACGTCTGGTGGTTCTTGGCAATAATCAGGTTGAGGGAATCGACTTTCATGAAACATTCTTTTCTGTTGCAAAAATGGTGACTGTTCACACGTTCTTGTCAGTGGCGGCAACAAAGAAATGGGAACTTCACCAGATGGATGTTCACAATGCATTCTTGCATGGTGATTTGGCAGAGGAAGTGTATATGAAGATGCTTCCGAATTTTACAACTCCACAATCTGGAAAGGTGTGTAGGCTACAGAAGTCCTTTTATGGGTTGCGACAAGCTCCACGTTGTTGGTTTGCTAAACTCACAAATGCCTTGCAGCAGTACGATTTTTCTCAATCTCATTCTGATTATTCATTGTTTACTCTGAGTCAGAATACCATACAAATAAGTATACTTGTATATGTTGATGACTTTGTGACTGGGGGCAATAACAGTGCTGCAATTCAGCAATTCAAGGAATATTTGTGTCAATGCTTCCATATGAAAGACTTAGGAGTATTAAAATACTTCTTAGGATTGGAAGTTGCTTGAAATAAGGATGGAATTTTTCTGTCAACGAAAGTATTCGCTGGATATTATTACCGATGCCGAGTTATTGGGTGCTCGGCCAATAGGAATTCCGATGGAGCAATATCATCGGTTGGCAATGGCAGACAGCAAGCCTTTGATAGAGCCAGAAAAGTATAGGCGGTTAGTAGGCTGGTTAATTTATTTGACACTAATGCGCCCTGAGTTGTCATATGGTGTCCATGTCCTCGCTCAGTTTATGCAGAAACCCAAAGAGGAACTTTGGGCAGCAGCTTTGCGGATGGTTCGCTATTTGAAAGGCAGCCCTGGTCAAGGCATATTTCTTCGATCGGACTGCAATTTGCAATTGCAAGCATATTGTGATTTGGACTGGGCAAGCTGTCATCTGACACGCCGGTCTCTCACTGGATACTTTGTTTTATTGGGCAACTCTCCTATATCTTGGAAAACTAAGAAGCAACATACAGTGTCAAGGTCATCTGCTGAAGCAGAGTATAGATCTATGGCAGCGACCATCTGTGAGCTGCAATGGTTGCAGGGCCTGCTAGCTTCCCTTGGGGTGTTACAGTCTGGTCCTATGCAACTTTACTGTGATAGTCAACAAGCCATGCATATAGCAGCTAATCCTGTGTTTCATGAGCGGACAAAACATATCGAGGTGGACTGTCATTTTGTGCGTGATGAAGTTCAGAGTGGAAATGTCACTACTACTTACGTGCGTAGTTCAGAGTAGTTAGCCGATATTTTTACCAAATCGTTTGGGAGACAACAATTTGAGTACCTTCTTCGCAAGTTGGGCGTTTGCGATCTGCACGCACCAACTTGAGGGGGTATTGGAGATTATCTTGTGTATATTTCTATCTTTGTATGTTTAGTTATTCTCTGTAGTCGTTATCCCTGGAAATATATTTAGGAGCAGTTGAGGTATGTTAGAACTCTGTCATTGAGGTGTGATAGGATTCTGTTTTCAGTTGGTCTGTGATAGAACTCTATCCTTGGTATTTGTATATATGGAAGGCACGAAAGCAATAGGGAGGCAGACTTTCCCACAGAATTTTTACATGTTTCCTAATTATAGATAAAATTTAGTCATGTGCAATCATGTGTTCGTTAGATTGAATTTAAAAATAAAGAAGCAAAATACCTACTATCTTTAAACAACAAGATTAAGAACTATTATCAGTCAAAACAAAGATTAAGGACTAATAATCCACGTGCTAGATGATTAATATGTAAAAAAAGAAAAAAATTTGTCAAACTACAATATTGAAAACCAGTCAAAGCATTCAATTCATTGATTAAGAAGCCATTTTTATACTTTATCTCCATTACCCTTAAGCCAAAAACATAATACTCAATGTTCATATGTAGTTTAACAAATTTCCTTTTTTCTGTTTGTAAGGATTGTAGTTTTGGTTCCAAATATTTCAAGTATAAATGGTTCTAGTCATTAGAGTCTGGACGAAAATAAATATAGTTCCAAATATTTTAATTTCTAAGCACATTCAGTCCAATTGACTAATTCTTGCAACTTGCTGCCCAAATCTGGTCATGTATTGTCACGTGTGGCAACTTTTGGAAAAAAATTTTTAAAAACTGAAAGAAATATTGTTGGCTGCAATCTATAATTAAATGGAAACTCAGTACTCACATGCCAACCACAAGAGTAATTAGTCTAAGCTTAAAATAAACAAAAAAAAGCTAAAAATGTAAAGGAAAGAAGTCCAATTGAGCTAATCACATCTTTGCATTAGACATTGCATCTTCTCCGCTTTACTCTTTCCAACAAAAAGAAGAGCCCTATGCTCTTATTTCAATGTAAAAAGAAGGCCATGCGACAAATGGGTCTTCGAATTTTTCTTTTTGCTCGAGAAAATGGAGCGCAGACGATGAAGTGCCTAATGCAAAGATGTGATTAGCCCGATTGGATTTCTTTTCAATTTTTAGCTTTTTATTTATTCTAGTAGTGGAAGGCTAATTACTCACGTAATTGGCATGTGTGTAATTAGTCCCTTACAGATTATGGTCAACAATCTATAATTTTTCATTTCTTAATTTTGTTTTTACTGACAAATGACAGCGCACGATCGGATTCCAATAGCAATTTACAAGATTCAGTCAATCAAACTAAATGTGTTTAGACTGGAAGGATATGATGAGAAAATAATAGAGACTGATTGCAAAACAGTGGTGGATAAGCTGGAGAATGATATGAAGGATGCTGTCATCTCTACAATTTTGTAGGATATAAAGCTGTTAAAATATAATTTTGAGGAATGTTGTTTCTCCTTCGTTAGGAGGGAGAACAACTTTGTCAGCCATAAGTCAGCAAAATTTGCTCTTAACTTGAAAGATGTTTCTGAGTGAAAAGTTACTTTTCCAGTTTGGATGCTTGAAATTGTTCAATCAGACGTTGTTGAGGAGCAGTTGCTCCAAGATTTGTAATTTTGATGAAATCTATGAAACGTTGCCGTTTGGGAAAAAAAAACTAAATGTGCTTAGAAATTAAAACATTTAAGATTACGTTTACTTTCATCTAAATTTCAGGGATTAGAATTGCTTATGGTCCAAATATTTGGGATTAAAATTGCAACTCTCTTTTTTCTGTTTCTTTGTTAATTAGTTAGTCACTGTTTTACTTCTTTTTAAAAGATTTGATTTAACGGACACAAGAATGTAGCTGATTGATTTTGTCAATAACCGGAAAAATCTATCAATTGTCCTAAATTTGCTTCAAAATAGCAATATTGGGGATCAGATTTATTTTTGCTCAAACTTTTAAGGGCTAAAACCACACTAGGTGCCAAGCATTGTGGACCACACTTATTTTGTCAAAACTGCAAACAAATCGACCACTCACGAACCTTGAGTTGACCAAGTTGAATTCAAATTTAAAAATATTCAATTCGTTAGCTCATGAGTCGACTCGATTTTAAATATATTTATTTTTTTATTCTAATAGTATATATATACATAATATTTTATTATTTGTTAAGAAAAATTATTACTTTATTTATTTCTAAAAAAAATTATTTATTTATTTTTTTAAGCTCGAGTTCGAGTCGAATTTGCGTTCGAGCTTTATATTTTGAGTTCGTCGAGTTCGAATTTCATAAAATTAAGTTGAAACTTGTGACGATCTCACCTCCCCCTAGGGCGTACCCCAGGGTTTAGTGGACCGCCTGTCCAACTCTCGCCAGGACTCACTCACTCACTCCAACTCAAATAGAGTACAACCTCAATAATAAAGGAAATAACAGTTACCAACTTTGAAAAGTACATGTACATTCATTTCTATTCAAGGTATTCGTACAAACCTAAATATATCACAAGATTTAAGTTCTCAATACATTCAACCCTAATTAAGCGACTAGTGCGAGTACAATCGCAAAATTTTCAAAAACTAGACTATGCTAGCCTGTACCAGTCTTACACCTCGCTCGTATCCTCTGTAAGAAAAACAAATGGCGTGGAATGAGCTAAAAATCCAGTGAGATTCCAAATAGCAAGTTGACCATAATTTAAAAGTGCACGTATCAAAGTAGCAAAGTAGCGAGCGTAACAAGTTCATAAAAGTGAGCAATAACACTTCAAATAGCAAATCTCAAAATGAGCGAATGTAAAATTCTTTTATAAAAGAAACAAAAACACTACGAATAACAATCAAAGTATAAGGATATAGATGGCTCTCAGGAGCCAAATTCTCGTTGCTTCACCGGAGCTTGATCAAGTATTAGTTGACACTCCGTCAACCTTCAAGTAAAGTAACCAATCCAGTAGTGCTTCGTTTCACACCAATCCGTCCACCATTCAACCCCCTTGTCGGGTTCGAATACCAACTAAACATTGGTGGTAATACTCGAATATACCGATTAGTCGAGAAGATAACACTCTATTCGACAACACTAAATACCCATGGTTCGTTATCTAATCGACCAAGTCCTTGCCGACTCGACTTGATTATCTAGCTAGTGGGGTTTGGGTTCCTAAGAATTCGATGAGATAACATCTCCAATCGACTAAATCAAGATAACAGTACGTAGACGGGAATGAGAGGCACCTCCCACTCGGATTGAGTGTGGTACATACTGCCGTTCAGCACTTACAAGTCAAGTACAAATATATCAAGTTAATTGCAACAATAAACAAGTACATATCATATTAGGGCAAGTGCGATAAAGTATACCCTTGCCCAACCATACCAATCAAATATCATTTGATCATATTGGTCACGTATTGAAATCAAGTGTCAAGTTCAATCAGATATTTGGAAGCACTCACCAAAGATGTAGTGTTTCTACGGATCACGTTCAGGTATTACTTCTTGTTGGGAGTCCAAATCTGCGATAAAACACTGTTTAAGAGCTTTGAAATCACTAAAGTTTGAAACTTAAACGTTTCATTTAATGAGAATCAAGTAATTGAAACTCATTTGAAGAATATTTGTAAAACTCATGCTCGCTCTTAAAACTTTGAAACTTTAAAACGATTAAACTTTGAAATTACCATTCGAATCGAAGATATGAGGAAAACGTATTTCTATTAGTCATTTTTTCAAAGGTACAAGCTTCAGCCAAATTCTAGCTTAAATACCTCCATGAAAGAGGACTTGAATAACCTAGACAGTTCAAGCTCAATTCAACCCCAATTCCTCGCTCAAACTACAAGTGCACACGTCTAGTCCTCGAATGAAAATTTGGGCAGCAAGCCCTTTGTATTTACCTATTTTTCAGCCATTTATGGCTTCATTATTTTTCTCAGATCAGCTCCAAAGTCACACACAAGCAATGTTACCATCATAACCCTTCAATTAGGCTCCAAAATCATCCAATTATAACACAAGTATAATAATACAATCAGAAATCAGTTTTGAAGACAAAAAACTAAACAGCAGATTTGACATATTATAGCATTTTGGTAACAACTGAAATTACGTTTATCGGATTGGGGTATACTTTATACCGTTTTGAAACTAAACAAAAAGGTTACAATTTTCATGAAGACATTTTCAAATACTTGACCAATACTTAAACTTGACTATATTTCAAATACTAATTTTCTAGCTATTATTATAAGGGAATTAAGTTTCAAGACATTTTTCGCTATAAGTTAGTTCATGTGACATTAGTAGTGTATATTGAACGTAGGACCCGCTAGTGCGGTACGTGCGATAATTTTTAACAACTAGTTCGTGAACTATGGAGATAATTGCAAAGATTAAACGTTATTGGAGCCATAGTGTGAGGATTAGCAAAGTAAGATATTAGGAACCTTAGAGCTTCTAGAATTTTCCTAAGCTCAATTGTGATTGGTGGAGAAAAAGTATCTTTGACCTTAACTTAAAAATCTAAGTTGTTAGTAAATGAAAGGAAAACAAACAAAGCCAAACATTAAGACAAAAAAGAGAGAGAGGCCGTGAGCTCCTTGGAGAGAACAAGAGAAAAGTTTCAACTTTGGGGATCTTGATTTCTTACTCAATCTTGCAAACTAACCAATAGATATACCAAATAATCCATAGAAGTTGCTTAGGAAGGTGGATTGCCATCTTGGAGTGAAGAGTTTTGGTGGTTCAAGCTTCCTAGGGGTTGTTGTGCTTCCCCAATTCTAGGTAAGCATGGTATTAGTTCATGGTTGTGCTACTTATTGGTTTACAAGTGAAAGTTATGGTTTGTTAGGTAGATTTCATGGTTTTAGTAGTGGGTATAGTAAATTCTAGTTTTATAGTGTAAATTTCAGCTTTGGTTGTTGGAAATGATGGTTGTTCTTGATGGTCATATGTAGTAATGACTATGCTTAGTTTATGGAAGTAAATTTATGGTTAAGCCTTGTTAGTTTTGTAGCATATAACATTCGGTTAGCATGAAGGGTTTGGATTAGAGTTTTGGTTGATGAATTTCTATGTACTGTTGTGTTAGTAATGAACTGCCCTATTCTGACCAGTTTCATTCGGCCATGATGGAGGCCAAATTAGGCTTAGATTAAAACATGAAAGTTGTAGGAAATGATGTTATATAATTGCCTGTAAAATTTTAGCTCGATCGTAGCACTGTAGCATGTGAAATGACCGAAATACCCCTGACTGCCAAAAGTCTCATTTCGTGGACAGTTTTGAGATTTCATAACTTTGGCTTCATTTTTCACCTTGATCCGTATCTAATACTGTTAATCGAGCCGAGTTAAGCCGAGTATCTGAACGCCGAGCTCAACTCGTGAAGAATTCGAGCCAGGCTTGAACTCGCTCGATCGCGCTAATGAGCCATGATATGCACTCGAACTCGACTCGAAAAATGAAAATGTGACTCGAACTCGAGCTCGAGCTCGACTCGTTTATCACAAACGATCCAAGCTCGGACGAGCTCGAGCTCGAGCTCGAAATATCTGTCCGAGCTCGAGGCTCAAGTTCGAGGCTCGAGGCTCAATTTTGAGGCTTGAGGCTCGATTTTAAGGCTCGATTTCGAAATATTTGTCCAGCAATCAGTTATTACGAAGTCCTGCTCCAGCATAGTTCCATTTAATAGATCCAAAAATTTGTCCAGAGTTAGGTTATCCAAAATCAACAAAAATTACTAGGATTGGCAAGCAATGCCATTCTCATTCAAGAATACACAAACTCTAACCACATTTCATCAGAAACAACATATAAGACCATAACATCCATACAACACAAACTTTAGGAATAAAAGTTAACAAATACACAAACTAGAGCCTAATGCCATACGAGGCAACATCCATAAGAGCCAATATATCATAACAGGTTTTGTCCAGCCAAATAAACGCACAAACTACAGCCAAATAACTATGTAAAACACTGCTACAAAGCTAAAAAATTGTCCAACTTCAGAAATCACAAGAAAAAGTACAGCAACCGCTTCAGAAATCACAAGAAAAAGTACATTTCACAAGGCTAGTTTTACAAATCACAAGAAACAGCATCACATATTCTAGAAAACAGCCTTCAAATGTCCGGAAGATCAATTTCTTCAATTGTAGATGATTCGGGAACATCGAGTGGTTCCTACAAAACGAAAACAAAAAAGTTACAACTCCTAACAAGATAAAATGAGCTGCCAAAATAAACAACTGGTAGAAGATATATTTTACTTACACGAGACTTGTTTTTTAACCCATGAAGATTGCGGATCCAATCATTCCCACAAAGTAGCATTTGCACCGTTTCAACAGACATAGAAGCACGCCTATCATCGATTATTCTACCACCAGCATTGAAAGTAGATTCGGACGCCACGGTTGTAACTAGAATAGCGAGTACATCACTTGCCAATCTTGACAATATAGGAAACCTCCACCTTTCCCCTTTCAACCAACCCAGGACATCAAGATTTGCATTTGCATCACAAACATACCTGCCCTCTTCCAAATAGACATCTAAATCTGATTTTTCAGGGGGAGCCTTATCAATTTCACTAACAATCATCCGAAATTTTTCTTTTCCAGTTAGAATATTAACTCCAAGCTTTTTAGCAGCCCCTTGGGTAGATTTACTTGAAATTTTTGCATGTTTTCGTTTTCCAGCTTCCCTTTGTGGTTCCTCACTATGAGATCAGATGTGAGCATCCACATATTCATTATAGAGGTCATAAAGAATGTATCTAATCTCATCAATGTACCTAGGGGCTGCATCTTCTCCATAAATAACTGGGAAAGTATGATTAAAAAGGATCATTTTGTACCTCGGATCAAGAATAGCACCCAAAGACATCAAGACATTGCTTTCACCCCAATACTTGTCAAATTTTTGTGCCATACTCTCAGCCATAAACCTAATATGATCAGAAAAATCGAGAGCTTTTTCATTTAATAGCTCTTTAATCCTATACAACTCTACAAGAAAAAGGTTAGCTGTTGGGTAATCGGATCCAGAAATAATATTGGTGATCTCATAAAAAATACCCAAAAATTTACAAACTTCTTCAACTTTCATCCACTAGTACTCACTTGGGACATAGTGAAACCCAGGATCAATGTCCCCATACCTGGGAAATACATCCCTAAACTCTAGAGCTGAAGCTAACATCAAATAAGTGTTGTTCCACCTAGTTGGGCAGTCCAAAATGAGCTTTTTAGAAGGCAATTGAAGCTGTTTTTTTTATTTTGGCAAATTCATTGAGACGAGACTCTGAATTTTTCAAATATTTAATCCCCTCTCGAACAACATCAATCACATCAACAATTTGATTAAGCCCATCTTGAACAAGCAAATTAAGTATATGGGCACAACACCTAACATGAAAAATTTTTCCTCCAATGCTCAACCTTTTTCTTAGAGAGAAATCCTCTTTAACTCTCCTAATGCATACATCATTATAAGAAGCATTGTCCACTGTAATAGTAGAAACCTTATTCTCAATCCCCCACTCAAGAAAACACTTACTTAAAGCATCGGCAATAATTACCCCCGTGTGAGGAGGTGGGGCATTACAAAAATTTAGAACCCGTTTTTGCAACACCCAATTACTATCAACAAAATGCCCTGTCACAATCATGTATTGAATTTTTTGACCAGATTTTCACAAATCTGTGGTTATACTAACCCTATTGGCACCTTTTAATATATTTCTCAGCCTTCTCTTTTCAAGTATGTAAGCAGTCACACAATCTTCCTTTACTGTTTGCCGGTTAATCTTTTTATAAAATGGAGATGCAGCTTTCATGAACTTGTTAAAAACAATATGGTCCAACATCGAGAAAGGATACTCATGCACAAGAACCATATGAGCTGCTAACTCTCATACTTTAGCATGATCATAGGAGAAATTAGTTATAGAAGTTATACCATCCGAGGGGTCCTTCGGTAAAGGATAACACTTGCTGCCTCTTTCGATCTTCCACCCCAACAGCCAGCCTCTTTTGTAGGCAATTTTTGAGGTGACGCTTGTGTTGAGAAGTAGCTCCAGATGGACTTTTGGCAAATAGTTCTTTGCAGTGATTGCACTGCACTTTCAATGTTCCATCAGGCTGTTTTACTACTGTCATATCCTCCCATATTGTTGACTTCTTTTTCCGTTGCTTTTTTTCAAACGGATTTGCTCCTTCAACAAGACCTTTTTCCCCTGTTTCTACTCATTCATTCAGCTGCTCGAAGTTATCTAAGTCCAGCTCTTCTTCGCTCATCTCATCAGCATTAGACTTCACCTCAAGTTCTTGTTCTACAACTTCATTTCCAACCTCCATAATAGGACTTGTTGACGATCCTTGGTGTGAATGAAATGGAGGACTGTACATACCTATTATTTAAAAGGGAAAATATACTTGAGTAAAGTCCATAAGGAACATATGCAGGAATATATGCAGTCAAGTCCATATGATATTTAATAACTATTTTCAACTTGTTTTTCGCCATTTCTACAAATGCATTTATCCAAATTAGCAATAAAACCTGAAGTACCATTTATGCAACGAATAACAAACAATTTCAGCAGAAAAAAAATCTTCTTAAGCACTAAAAGTATTTATTTTCGGGGATCACTAAAAGTATTTCTAGAGTATTTGGTGACTAATTTTTGGTAACATAAATACTCTAGATTTGATAATTTAAAAGTACTTTTTGGTAACAAGCACTTTTTATTTCAATGTCATCCTAATTATGTAATATTAAAATAATTAAAAAATATTTGGTTGGTGCATTGCTGATGTTTTGCCTAGGATGGCAACTACCATGGAACATGGATGCACAACAAAATGAACACTAACAATATTTGCAAGAAAATAAAATGTAAAGAGGACGAGACACAGAATGTAACAATAGACCATGATGTATTCAGCTACTAAATTGAGGTCCCTGAAGCCTTTATTTCATGTTGAATGCGAAATAAATGTTGCAATATACTGAGGCAATGAGGCATATAAATCATGTCTAAAGATCAAGTTTGTCAAGTTTTTACTTATCACCATTCGAACAGCACAAAGTAGAAGCAATTCAAAATCTACAATACATCCATAAAATCATGAAGTTCAAGAAAGTAGGGAAAAATCAAACAAAAAATGCTTCCTCGATGGATGAGATGAGCATTTAGAATTATAATCTCCGTCGGAGACAAAATGAGAGGTTACGGGAACAATTAGCAATACACTTCCAGTACCAATATGCTTGTTCATTTGTTTGAAGATAAAAAATGCAATTCTCTTGTCTGAAAGATCTTGCTTCTCATTGCAACATACATATCCAGCCAAAGCAATTTTCTCAACAATTAACCCTTCAGGTAAAGTGTACTAAACTTCAGGTGTAAATCTATTTTGGCCTAATTTCATCTTGGTAATATAGCATTTAAAAAATTGAATAAGTTTATGCATAATCTGGTTATGATCTATGAAGTGATAATTTACCTACAAAAAGAGACAACACTTACCACAAATCACGATGGATTAGAGAAACCAGTCAAATTGGACTGGTTTTGGCCGTGGCAGTGGATCGGTTGTTACTGGAAAAAAACAAAGGCGCTGGCTGTGGGTTGCTGCTGTGGGCTGCGGTGGAGAGGCAGAGCTTGCTGTGGGTTGCGGCTATGGGGTGCGGTGGAGAGGCAGAGGTTGCTGTGGGTTGCGGCTGTGGGCTGTGGTGGAGAGGCTGCGGTGGAGAGGGAGGTTGCTGGCTGTGGAGTGCGGCGGAGAGGAAGGGGTGCTGCTGCGGGTTACCGGGGAGGGTGCGGCTGTGGGTTGGGACTTGGGAGGCTACTGAAATGAAACGATGCAAATTATGCAATATCGAACCCTAATACAAATTTTTTCTCCTTGACTGCTAAAATGACAAAAATGCCCTTCTTTGTCGAGCTCAATCGAGCTACTCGATAAAGAAGGGAATTCGAGCTTACTTGGCTCGATAACTAAACGAGTATTTTTCAAACTCGAGCTCGACTCGTTAATTGAAATTAACGAGCCAAGCTCGAGCCTTATCGAGCCGAGCCTTAATGAGTTTTCGAGTTACTCGTTTGGCTTAATAGCTCTATCCGTATCAAATCAGCCTTTGGCCAAAACATAAAATTTTTATTCCTATATTTCAGTTTTCCAACGCATTTAGTGCTGACAACCAGACTAACCATGAACTTCGGGTTCTGTAATTTGTAAATTCGACCTAGATCAACTGTGAACTAGATTAATTTATCTTCATGAAAGTTGTAAACCTTTTGCTTAGCTTCAAAGCAGTATAAAGTATACCCCAATCTGATAAACATAGCTCTAGTTGTGGCCAAAATGCTATAATATGTCAAATCTGCTGTTTAGCTTTTTGTCTTCAAAACTGATTTCCGATTGTATTATTACACTTGTGTTATAATTGGATGATTTTGGAGCCTAATTGAAGGGCTATGATGGTAACATTGCTTGTGTGTGATTTTGGGGCTGATCTGAGAAAAATAATGAAATCATAAATGGCTGAAAAATAGGTAAATACAAAGGGCGTGCTGCCCAAATTTTCATTCGAGGACTAGATGTGTGCACTTGTAATTTGAGCGAGGAGTTGGGGTTGAATTAAGTTTGAATTGTCTAGGTTATTCAAGTCCTCTTTCATGGAGGTATTTAAGCTAGAATTCGGCCGAAACTTGTACCCTTGGAAAAATGAAAGAAACGACTAATAGAAATACGTTTTCGTCGTCTCTTCAACTCGAATGGTAATTTCAAAGTTTAATCGTTTCAAAGTTTCAAAGTTTTAAGAGCGAGTATGAGTTTTACGAATATTCTCCAAATGAGTTTCAATTACTTGATTCTCGTTAAATGAAACGTTTAAGTTTCGAACTTTAGTGATTTCAAAGCTCTTAAACGGTGTTTTATAGCAGATTTGGACTCCCAACAAGGAGTAATACCTGAACGTGATTCGTAGAAGCACTACATCTTTGGTGAGTGCTTCCAAATACCTGATTGAACTTGACACTTGATTTCAATACGTGACCAATGTGATCGAATGATATTTGATTGGTATGGTCGGACAAGAGTGTATTTTATCGCACTTGCCCTAATGTGATATGTATTTGTTTATTGTTGCAATTAACTTGATATACTTGTGCTTGACTTGTAAGTGCTGAGCGGCAGTATGTACCACACTCAATCCGAGTGGGAGGTGCCTCTCATTCCCGTCTCCGTACTTTTATCTTGATTCAGTCGATTGGAAATATTATCTCATCGAATTCTTGGGAACCCAAACCCCACTGGCTAGTTAATCGAGTCGAGCCGACAAGGGTTTGATCAATTAGATAACGAACCATGGGTATCTAGTGTTGTCGAGTGGTGTGTTATCTTCTCGATTAATCAGTATACTAGAATATTATCACCAGTGTTTAGTTGGTGTTTGGGCCCGACAAGAGAGTTGAATGGTGGACGGATTGGTGTGAAGCGAAGTACTACTGGATTGGTTACTTTACTTGAAGGTTGACGGAGTGTCAACGAATACTTGATCAAACTCTGATGAAACAACGGAAATTTGGCTCCTGAGAGTCATTTGTATCCTTATACTTTGATTGTTATTCATAGTGTTCTTGTTTCTTTTAGAAAAGAATTTTACTCTCGCTCATTTTGAGATTTGCTACTTGAAGTGTTATTGCTCACTTTTATGAACTTGTTATGCTCGCTACTTTGCTACTTTGATACGTGTACTTTTAAATTATGGTCGACTTGCTATTTGGAATCTCACTGGGCTTTTAGCTCATTCCACGCCATTTATTTTTCTTACAGGGGATACGAGCGAGGCGTGAGACTGGTACAGGCTAACATAGTCTAGTTTTTGAAAATTTTGCGATTGTACTCGCACTAGTCGCACTTATAGTGCTACCGCAAACTTATCTCAAGTGCAATCAAGATATAGACCCTTATTCTAGTGCTCTCCATTATTTGGTACTCAAGTACGGGAATCCATAATAAAATAATTCACATCTCGAGTTAGTCGGTCCCAAGAGTAAATCACACCTACTAGAGATTCCTACCTGACGTACATATCTATCCATGATAAGGGATTTTCACTTATAACAGGCACGATTCATAACTTATGTCCAAAAAGAGCACTTAGTCCTTTACACTTATTTACATAATCAGGACCATATCACCACTTGGCACAAACTCACTCCGCGCAGAGACTACGCAAAACAGCTCTGATACCATCTGTGACGACCCCACCTCCTCCTAGGGCGTACCCCAGGGTTTAGCGGACCGCTTACCCAACTCTCGTCAGGACTCACTCACTCACTCCAACTCAAATAGAGTACAATCTCAATAATAAAGGAAATAACAGTTACCAACTTTGAAAAGTACATATGTATTCATTTCTATTCAAAGCATTCATACAAACCCAAATATATCACAAGATTTAAGTTCTCAATACATTCAACCTTAATTAAGCGACTAGTGCAGGGCAGATTTTTCAGTCAACTTTGCCAATTTTCTAGATTTATAGACATTGAATCAAACTCTAAATTTTACACTGTAAGAAATCCTCTGAGTTTAGTTTCAAACGCAACAAACGAAACTCAATTCCAACTTTTTTATACGAAGTTATAATTAATTTTCCAAAGTTGCGCAGAGTCTTCTGCGAAAATTCTTAGATTTTCTAACAATCTGAGATTATGAAACTTTTCTTAACAAAATTCACTCCCTTAACTCAAATTCAATCATTAAAATAATCAAAAATCAAAGATACGTGGGTTCATATAAGAATTATAAAGACAAATAAAATTTCGGGGTCTCACAAAACTCGTCTGTCCAAGACTCGATTCGTTTGCATTCGTGGGCACAGGTACCAAACATTGAGGACAAAAACTTCTCTCTGTGACAAACGCACTACAACTTTCTGCTATTTTAGTCTTCACCCATGGAACTTTCTTTTCCTCAGCCCTCCCTTTTGAGCACTTGTTTTTTTTTTTTATACTTCTGTGACTATTTGACCACATCAAGACCCTAAACCAAGCATCTTCCTTCTAATACGTGAAAATTTCCAGACTTCTGCAGAATCAACATATCCTAGTTTTTTCTTTGCACTAAAATGTGAGTCTGCAAATCCAAAACTGTTCTGTTCAGTTTATCCTGTGAGTCTGTAGAATCTAACTTTCAGACTTGCTTCTTTTTTACCTTTTTCCTCTCCCTTTTCTTTTTGAATTAATTCAGGGATGCTATGGATTGCTGGTTTACCCTGTGCTGTCCTCCGTGAAAGAGATCCCACAGATAGATGGAGAGGTATGGATATAAATCATCTTCTCTATGTGTGTTGCTTGGTTCTGCTTTTTTTTTTTTTTTGGGAGGGGAGGGGGGGTGCTGAAATTTCGATCTGTTTTCTTACTTCGCTTGCATTCTGATATAGTGTAAGTTCAGTTGAGTTGATAAAGGTGTGGAGTGTAGAAGGGCCAGGAATAGATATTCAGGGGAAATAATACAGTATAGATGAATTTTTGTTATGTGGAAAATTGTTTTGTAAGGTTTCCTATTGCCTAAAGTCGTGTCATTTATTCCATTGCAGGGGTTTCTTAATGCTCGGTCTCAGCATAGTAAACTGAGCGTGAAAGAGAGAGAGTAATGGAGAGCAATTGTGCTGATTCTACCATTGAACAGCTCACAAAGCTATTGAGTCGACCATGCCTGACTTTGCCTATGAAACACCAAATCCAGGATCTGCAACTGGAACTGAGATTCCTGAAAATGTTCTTTTACTGCTCCACAAAGTTCAGTGGTCCTGATGAGGATATTATGGGCGTGAAATCGGTCCAGAATAATGCTGAATCTACTTTAGAATCAGCAGGAAAGGCCCTCTATCAAGCTGGATATTTTGCAATCATTGGAATAGATGTTAAAGACTGGGACCGTTTGGCATCCGATCTGCTACAAAAAGTCTGCATGTTAAAGCCTGAAATCAGAAGACTCTGCATTCATTGGCTAGAAAGCTCATCGCAAACCAAGTCCTCCACAAGTGATGAGATCCTGGAATTCATGGATTCCATCCTCGTGAATCTTAAGGATCTTGTCAGCTTGAAAGCTGATATTGTTGTTCCTGTGAAGATACAAATCCGATCTCTTGAAAACAAGCTAAGGTTTTCCAGAAACTTTGTTGACTTCACAGCAAAGCGCTGCATTAGTCATGGCAAATTGGAAGATTTCTTGACATACATTCAAGCTTGGGCTAATAGCGCTGCCTGTATGTTACTTCGGTACTGGGTGGATTTTATGAATGAAAACATGGAACTTCATTTGAAAGCTGTGCTTTCTGCTACGCTGCTGAAGGTCATGCCTTCTACTCCAGCAGTCGCAGAGATGTATCTTGAACTCCTGAAAGCTTCAAAGTCTTTGCCAACAGATGCTCTTTTGATGGGAGAAATTGTAGCTAGCTTTATTGACTTTCTTCTTGAAAATCTTGCGCTTTCTTTGAAGGATAAGTATGCAATTCTTCGGGAAGGGCTGATATTCTTGATGATTTTTCTCTTGGATCCCCCAAAGGAATGCACAAGAAAAACAGAAAATGTATCTTGGACGAATGTTGATATTCTGAACAGTTTAGTGGAATCTCTGGTTTGCTCGCTCTACACTGATCCGACCGAGGATGACACTTCCAAGAGAGATGTTCTTTCAGATTTGCTGGAAAAGATTGAGAAAGTCAAGGTAGAGGTCAGAGCGCTTTATCTTGAGACCTCAAGCTCATCACAGTCTAACTTCCCCAAGATTAATGGAATGGGATTCATTGATTTCCTCACAGTGGATTTCACTGACATAGTGAAATGTGAGGCCAGTTTCATCCCCTTTGCAGAAAATAAAGTTATGACAGTCCATGAGGAGCTGTTATATTTCAGGTCCTTTCTTTGTGATATCATGAATCTGCAAAATAAGCATGAGGAGTTAAAGGCTCTCTGGACACAAATCATCAATTTGGCATACCAGGTGGAGAATGTTATCAGCTCTTTTTCTATTGTTGACATTCCTATTTGGTACAACATAATACGCTTCTCCAATATGCTAGAAGAAATCAAGCTGGTCAAGAATGAGGTGACGAAGTTGAAGCAGAAATATAACATTGGAAAGAGAATTGCTGAGACAAATTCCATGCATGGCCATCCGTCTCAAGTTAAAACTTCAAAAATCGATGAAACTGTTGTAGGTTTCATGGATGAGGCAAAAGAGATAATTAGGTTGCTTACCGGACCATCCAGAAGGCTAGAAATTGTTGCGATTGTTGGTATGCCTGGAGTAGGTAAGACAACTCTAGCTAAGAAAGTTTATAATGATCCTTTCCTTGCATCTCGGTTCCAAATACAGGCATGGTGCTTTGTTTCTCAAGTGTATACTCCTAGAGACTTGTTACTTGCCATTTTAAAGACTGTTATTGATAGTGGCCGTGATGTTGATTTATCCAAATTTAGCGATGGAGACTTGGCTTTAAAGCTCAAACAATGCTTAAGTAAACAGAAGTACCTCGTGGTAATGGATGATATTTGGGAAATTAAAGCTTGGAATGATATAAAACTATCATTTCCAGATGATCGAACAGAAAGTAGAATAATGTTCACGAGTCAAAATCGTATTCTGGCTTCAGATGCTGGTCTAACTAGCAACACCTATCCACTCTCTCCACTGACTGAGGAGAAAAGTTGGGAGTTTTTACGAGAGAAGCTATTTCTCAAAGGTGACTGCCCTCATGAGCTATCAAGAATCGGGGAGCAGATTGTGAAACATTGTGAAGGACTGCCTCTGGCAATAAGTGTTATTGCAGGTCTACTTGCGAAGGAAAAGAAGAATGTAAACTGGTGGAATCAAGTTGAAGGAAGTTTACATTCAAATGCTACTAGTGATGGGTACATGGGAACTCTGGAACTGAGCTTCACGCATTTATCTTATTCGTTGAAACCATGTTTCCTTTACTTTGGATCATTTCAGAAGGGCGAAGTAATTAGTGCCCAGAAGTTGACCCTGTTATGGAGTGCTGAAGGACTCATAAAGAGAACCGAGAGGGAGAGCTCTCAAATTCTGGCAAAGGGTTACTTGACGGAGCTAAGGGATCGAAGTTTAGTAATTGTTTCTGAAAGAAGCTTCGACGGAGGAATAAAAGCTTGCCGTGTTCATGATCTGCTATATGATTTTTGCGCAGGAAAAGCTAAAGATGAAAAGTTTCTACATGTGGCGGAGAAGTCAGAGGTTTCTCATAGTTCTTTGGATCCTGCAACGCATGGCTATTGCCGATTGTGCATTCATGGTGACTTGGAAGCTTTCATGAGCTCTGTACCTCCTTGTCCATGTGTATGCTCTCTTCAATTCTTTGGCACCACTAGATGGAATCAGTCATACTCTAACTTGGTTGGCTCTGACATATTTAACCGATTTAAATTTCTTAAAGTGTTGAATTTGGAGAGAGTCTGTCTGGATTGCCCTTTTCCAGAAGAAGTAATATCAATAATTCGTCTGAGGTATATAGCAATTTGGGGTTATATTACAGCTGTTCCTGCATCGCTAGCCAAACTTCGGAAGCTGGAAACACTGATCGTAAAAGGAATGGAAAAATTCATTCATTTGCCTGATACCATCTGGAAGATGAAAAGCTTAATGCATGTTGAAGTAAGTGAAACGGCTGTTCTCTCCTTGGGTGACTATGAGGATGAGGAGTCCTGTCAATTGGGTAATATGGTGACCTTTGCTTCACTATCTCTTTCTCATGTAGGAGATACAGAGAAGCTGTTAGGGAGGTTAAGGAGAGTTCAGAAGCTGAGATGCGTACTTATGGAGTCAAAGGATTATCAAAAGACGGGCATTCAATTTCCAGCACTGTCCTCCTTAGAAGATCTTCAATCATTGCAATTGTCAATCGATGGTTCTCATGAGCAAGTGTTCTATTGTTGGTTGCGCATTCAGTTTAAGGGATTTAGCTTTCCGTCAGGGCTTAGGAAACTGACCTTGTATAAGTTGGGTCTACCATGGAGGGCAATGTCAACAATTAGGAAGCTGCGATTTCTTGAGGTACTGAAATTGCGACAGCATTCCTTTCGGGGCAAGATATGGAACATGGAAGGTGAAGAATTCAGAAAGCTCAAATTCTTAGAAGTGTCAAACTTAGATATCGTGCACTGGAAGGCCCGCACAAATCCCCTTCCCAGCCTTGAGCAACTTGTTGTGGGAGAGTGTCTTGAACTTGTGGAGATTCCTTTTCGCTTTGCAGAAATTCAAGATCTGGAGGAAATTCTGTTAAGGAGGTACAACAATGAATTGCTGAAATCAGCTCAGGAAATTGTCGAAGAAGCGATGATTGAAGACGGCAGGGAAATTCGTTTACTCAAGTTCCGTTAACAGAAGTTTCCGGACGAGGGTTTGTACCTCTTCCCACTAACATGTAAGTTTAAAGTTTAAGTCCATCTTCTTTCTTCCTATCAACTATATCCGCAGCTACAGTTTCTTTTTCACTGGAAGCTCAAGTGTCATCTTCCATCTCCTTTTCCTTGTATAAATAACCAACTTGATGAAATAATAAATAGACTTCTGTTAAGATTCCTCCAGCATGAGGAAGGAAGTATGCACATTACCGACTGCTTTCGGATTATATGTTTTCCTCTTGAGCAATGAACTGTGAGCTGGCCATTGACAATTTGCTTGTGAGTTCAGTTTGCATTCTTGTTCTTAGCTTATTTATTTGTTTGGTAATTCTTTTTTCCTCGTTTGCAGATGCTTGAATGTCAAATCTCAGACGAAAGTCAAGATTCAGTTCTGAAAAAGCTGTATTTGGACAGATCGTGTAGCTCTGCTATTTCACAGTTTGAACATACTCTCTACTACTAATTTGGCAATTGTTATATGCCTTACTGAGCAGATCAGATTCTCTTTCAAAGATTTTTCTTTAGTTTTCTTCACAGGAAACAGATTATATACGCTGTGTCCATATTTTTTTTGGATATCTATCTGTGTGTGGTTTTCCGAGATGAAAATGAAATTTCAGGTCGTTTACTCTAACTTGTAACTTCTCACTGATAAAACTGAGTCGTCATACAGCCAATATTGGAGTGGAAGGGCATGGAGGAGAGGCAAAGAGGGGAGGAGGTTTGGAAAATTGACTGGTCTTACTTTTCGCTTAATAAAACAGTTAGTCTGCAACAAATGATCAAGAGTCTAAAGAGAGAGAATTGATCAACTTTGAGTAGACATCAAATGTTCGATATGCTAATTGTCAACAAGAAGGGACCAAAGAAATAAATAGACACTTAGAATTATGGCCAGAATGCTGTACTTTTTTTTTAAAAATAATTATAAGGGCAAATTATATTTTATCCCTCTGTGGTTTAGTGTTTTTATATATAATTTCCCTATAGTTTCAAAAGCTATACATAACCCTCTCATGGTTTGGATTAAAGTGTCAAAGTAACAGAATTTGTAATCCATAACGGAGTCACCTAAAATATCAAAAATATTTCTATATAAAGTTGAAAATTATTTATTAACCACAGGGAGTTATGTGTATATTTTGAAAATCATAAGGGGGTTATATGATAAAATATTAAATCATAAAGGTTAGTGTATTATGTATTTTATGTTTATATATTTTGATCACTTCAGCCATTTTAATTTTCAAACAATGATAATTTCGACATTTTTAAAGGTTCCGCTACGAATGATCATTTCCGTCACTTTGATACTTTAATCCAAATCATGAGGGGTCATGTATAGCTTTTGAAACCATAGGAGGGTTATGTACAAAAAATACTAAACTATAGGGCGTAAAATGTAATTTGCCCTAATTATAATATCGTAAAGGAGTAGTCCAGAATTATAACTAATGACATCTGATTACAAGAGTTTAAAGGAGATAGAAATGATTTTTCCTTATTGCTGGGTTTTAAACAGTTGTCAAAAAATTGACCAAAATGTTGTACTAATCTAAATGTCTAGAAGAGAGGAGGCTAAGCTGACTCAGTTTGTAAATGAAATGGAGAACTGGAATTCCAATGGCATATGCATATCCATCACATAGGAAGAAGGAAGCGCGTGAAAGTAACAGGACGCCAAACTGTGTAGATAAACTGGACGCTGTAAGACAGGAACTAGGATCACAGGTTGCTTAAACGAATGTCTCTGATCTGATTCAACCAGAAGGCTATGAGACATTAGTGGCCAGAGAAATCAGTTGATGATCCAAAATACAGAAGTTGTTTAAGCAGAAATTGTTTCACAGTCATGTATAAGAACTTCTGTTCTGCTGATATAACTAGCCAAATTTTTTCGGTATTAACTTCTACAAGGACCATGTGGACGTGGTGGCGAGAAAGCCAAGAGAATAGAAAATCATGGCGCAACCTTGGTGGCTGAAGACATGAAAAGCTGGTGGAGAGGGCTCTGCTCTTGCTGCTTAAAGAAATATTTGGAAAACAAAAGAGTGACCAAATTGGCAAATATTTGGGTAGACTCGGCTCGTTCTATGTTGATCATGTGATCCAAGTTTTGCCATATTTTCAATTATTTTGTTGGTCAGATGATCTTCAAGATCAGGTATATCCAAGTTTTTGTCGACCCATTTCTAGTTCCTCCTCCAATTTTAACAAATTAGCAAGTTACTATCCTGACAATTAGGGATGGCAATGGGGCGGGTGCCCGGCGGTCACCCGCCCCGCGGGGGACTGTTGGGGCGGGGGGTGGGGCGGGGGCGGGGGTAATTTTATTCCCCCGTTTAGAAACGCCCCCGCCCCAACCCCTGCCCCGTCCCCCGCCAAAAAAAATATACATACATATAATATATATATATATACAAAAGTAACAAAAGAACAAACGAAGAAACGAACCTCCATACTTCTCACACCGCTCTGCACATAATAACAAACCATGACCAGAGTTTGAGTCTTCCCCCGCAGACTTCTCATCATCATCAACAACTAGTGCATAATTTAAACTAGGCCCACTAGCTACTTTGCCAACAGGACTAAAATTGTCAGCGTCTACCAAATCATCAGCAACATTGAAATGCAAACTAGGCTCACCGCAACTTTGTTGATATTTCTGCTTCAATCGTTGTTGATTACCAGCACCAAATCTTCCAGAACATCCAAATGCTGGGCTCTTCAGATTTGCCCTCAAATCAGAAGAAAGTTTCGACCTTTGGGAAGAAGTTTTTGAAGCGGGCCTTCTAGCGGATTGCCACTGGGAAAGGAAAGAAGGGTTCTTTTTAAAACTTTGTGAAGACGATTTTTTGGGCACATCATTTTCATTAGCAATTGATTTATTAGATCTAGCCCTGGAGGAATTAGAAGCTGATTTTGGGGCGGACTTGGCAACGAGGGGTTTATTTCTGAGTTTGAAATTGGGATCCTTCTGAAGATGGGAACTCGAAGAAGAAGAAGAAGAGGAGCGAGGTCTTGAGTTTGACGTGGAGGAAAGCAGAAACTTGAGGCAACGGGGGACCGCGGGGACCGTGGGGAAACGGGGCGGGGGATGGGGCGAGATATTTGACAATGGGGCGGGGGACGGGGAAGGGATCCCCCGCCCCACCCCCGCCCCATTGCCATCCCTACTGACAATGGGAACCACACTATTTCACCCCCCTTATGACCTAACAATTTTATCAATTTGTAGAGTTTTCCTTCATTAATATAGGGTTTGTTCTCGGTTGATTATAGATATTGATTTTGAATAATCAGTTTTTGTGATGTTTTCGATTATTTTTATATTCTGGGTATAAATTTTTTTAATGATAAAAAATGCTAAAATCTATAATCATTCAAAAAGTAGTTGATTTTTTTTTTTATATATATAATCAGTTTTTACAATCAGATTTTATAAAATTTAAACCAACCCAGAACAAGGCCACAGTCATGTTGCTACTCATATGTGAAGAAGTAGCAATATGATCCGTACACAGGCGAGATTCTAAATACTAAAACTCGAATTCAATCCCGTTACAGTAATAACATTATTGTGGGATTATTTGATGCGGTTTGGAGAAGCTAGAATCTCCAACATGATAATGTGTTTAAATTGGATTTTGGTTGAAGTTTCTATTGGAGGTTGGAGCTGAGGTTTTTTTGCATTCCTTCATCTCATTCTGATGAACATGTTTGGCTATGCCTGATCCCACCACTTCTATGTGGTTCCGGTTGAAGAAAACAGATGTATTCATTCATGTAGTAAGATGACGTTTTTATGTTAATGACAAAAGTGTTTCTTTAAAATGTACAAATAACTTGTGATGAGAATTGAATGTCTTTTCCAGAATCCAAAAATGAGAAACAACATATTCATATGTCAATCAACAATTGGTTAAGTATGCTATACTTCCATTTTGGCTCGCTCCCGGTTTTCTTAACAATTTGCTAATTTTAGGATTTTGAGGTGTTATGGTATTCATTTTGGTCCTGCTCTTCACTTGGTGTGAAAAAAATTACATGTAAAAATAAAATAAAATCTTGGAGGAGAATTTTGATAAAAACTACCCCTTTTATAGAGGTAGAATGAAAAAACCAATCCCAAATATCTCCTAACAAATCTCAACCCAAAAAAAAAGAAAAGAAAAAAAAACTTGTTAACAACTCAACATAATGCTCTACTAATAAATCTCCAAAACAATCTTTACAAAATTCTAGAAATTCTAACAAATTGAAAATAACTAAATACTAAAAATGTGGAAAACCCCTGGGTTTATACAACAACTATTCCATTTATTCTAGTGCTACAAAATCTAGAAAAATCTGCAAAGAAGTTGCATATTTTGACACTTCTTCTTGCTACTTTTACTGCAGATTCCTTATTGTCTTTGGCTGGCAACTTTTCTTTCCTGAATATGTTTTCTTGGTATAACTTGCAACTATCACCTTTAAAGCCATGAATGAAGAGTAAGGGTACCCAATCGAATTAGTGCAACAAAAAAATACATGAAGCTTTTAGCAGATGAACAAAAGTCTACTTCCATTACCACAATCTGGAAATGCTCTTTGTAGCTTTTGCCATGCGCTGATGCACCAGCCCTCTATAACAATGAGGTATCTTCTTTCCATGAAATAGTAATACAAGCTTTCCTCCATGTCATACAACCTTGTGAATGTATAATTTGGGATGGACACATCAGTATGACCTGAAATAAAAATCAAGGCCCTTCGGTGGTCGTATTCTTGCTCGACATGATACCATATACGAGAATCGAAAAAATTGACAATTGAAGGATCATTGTATACTTTCTCTGCAAGAGCTTTCTTACCAAGCCCAGGCATCCCTACTATGGCAATGATATCCCTCGTCTTTGTCCCTCCTGTCAGTTGATGAATTATCATTAAAGCCTCATACTTCAGACCAACCACATTGGGATCTGATGGTGGCAAGTGGGAAGACTTGGCAAAACTATGATCTTCTATGTCAATCTCATTGTCTTCACAAAGCTCCATGATCTTTCTCTTAATCACGTTGATCTCTTCCATGGAAATAGAGATCCACAGCATAAAGTACCAAAACAAGTCATCTCCCACAAAAGAATCGATGACATATTCTGTCTTGTAAGCAACGTCTGTAATACAGTCCCAAAGATCCTTCAGTTCCACATGATCAATATGTTCCATTAAGTTTTCCATCAGAAATGATTTCACCAGTTCCAACTCTGCATACATGATCTCAATGTGATGCTCCACACTAGCAACTGAAATTGCTTTTCCATTCAACAGCTTCCTCATATTCTCTGACAGGGAACTAATATATACTGATACAGCTACCATGGGATAGCTAGATTGCAGTGAAGGCAGAACTTGAATATAAACACGTTTGATCTCTCCTTTAAAAAGCACAATCTTTTCTAGCAACTCAGAAATCAAAGGGTTCACTTCCAAGGCTATGCCCTCTTTGGTCCAGTTGTCATACATCTGAAGAATTAGGGATGCTACCTGATTGGCTAACAAACTACTTCTTCTGAAAATTAGTTCCCCATATTCCTTGTTTTTCTTTGGAGGATCCATGAGAAATATTCTGAGAAATCTAAGCTCCCTTTGAAGGTTTTCAACTTTATCCTTCATATTACCCGTCAAACCATTCTTGTCATTTGGTAATTCTACGAAAATAATCTCTGCCTTTATGAACTTAATCTTCTGAACCAACCAGGAAAGTGAAAGTTTCAATTCACAAATTATGTCTTCTGTCGGTTCATAGACATGAAGCAAGGGATCAACAAAAGAGGATATATCGCTGGCCACAGCTTTTATGTGTTTTAGGAGCAATAGCCAGTCCTCTACCTTAGCTTTCAAGTCTATTGTGTCCATGAGAAATGATGTCAAGAAACTCAACCCCTCAAGAAGGCTTTCTACTTCATCCTTCACCAGAGACACCACGTTAACTTTATGGTTTTGTTGCAACTCAGTCAAATACCACTCTGCCTTAATAAGCTCAATCTTTAGCAACGATATATGTACTGCAAGATTCATTTTTGTCACAGTCTCATCTGCCAATTTGTTCTCGTGAACTGAGCAAAGAAGAGTCCTTACCTCATTTGTCACAATTTCAACATGAGTTGATATTTGAATTTTTCTTGTCTCCTTGGTCACCTTTGTTCCAAGGGATTTCAGCTCATCAAGAAGGGTTCTAATGGTGTCCTTCATAGATACCACCAAGTTGTCTTCAGAGCACGGTGGCGACAACAAAAACGCCTCTGGCTCAATGGGCTTTGATATCTGAATCATCCTTGAAAGCACAAGATTCACTTCCTTGAGCTGGATGAGAGATGAGGCTGCCTCCCGTAGTGCTGCTCTGCTTTATTTTGACCACCAGTAGCTTTTTGCATCTCCTGACCACAAAGCACAAGAATCCTTTATATCATTTCTGCCGACAACTTCTTCCCCACTACGATGTGAATGCAATAAAAATGTATTGTGGTATAATTCGTGTACTAGCTTCTTGCAAACAGATTCAACTTCATCCCTGATGGAGTCCACTGGATTCTCTTGGAGAAAATTGGAGAAGCAAGCAAATTCATTCGATCCCTTTATCTGCTTTGAAGTTTTCAAAATTGCAATGAACATCTGTACCAGGTATGACGCACAAGGAATCATGGTGTTCTGCAGCAAATCAGAAAGCTTAACATCTGGCTCACATGACAAGATTTCATCTTTGTGCCCAGCCCAGAACAAATAGGACAATGAAGCAATTAGGATGACCGCCCTTTGCGTGTCTCCAAAGCAGTAGGAGAAGCGACCAAAATGTTGTTCAGCATTCCATGGGTTTGCAAAAAGTTGCATCAAACTCCTACGAAAGGTTAGATGCTCCTGCAGGATTTCAAGTTTTTCCTTAATGCGAACTTCCACATCCTTTGAGTCTAGAAGATCCTGAAGATTGTCCAGGACACAATCAATCATGTCCTTCAAAAGAGTCTCTGGATGGTTAAATTTTGAAGGCTTCTCAAACAAGATGGCGTAGGTTTCCGCGATCTCAGGTCTGCAACTCTGGACCTTTTCCAGCATACGACAAATAACTTGATCAACTGTCTCCATGGTGTCTGTATTCAGTAACTGCGTACAGCATGCAGAGGTAAGTTCCTGCGACACCTCTGCCAATGAAGCTTCGACATTACAGCTCAGTGAACTCGATCCGGAACAACGGGCCTCCAATTTTCCCATCAACGTTAAATAAGTTCTGAGAAACCTCAGTTCTTGTTTAAGGATCAAGATTTGATCCTTCATCGAAGAAGCCAGTAACCCATTATTCTCCAGCCACTCGAACGTCCACATGGGATAATCAACAGCTGTGAAAACCATCTCGAGCGTCGTCCTGTGTCTCAAATCTCCTTACAAAAACAGACACAGATTTCTTGTATGTGGACAGCCGTGAAAATACGAAAAGAAACCCACGCGAAGAAACGGGAAAGGAAAGTAGTAGGACTAAAGTCTGAGCTTGACTCAATAATATTTTAACTTGCTCGCACTCGATCAGAGAAATGGAGCTTGAATTCAAGCACTATTACCCAATATTTTCTAAGAATAGAGCTTATAAATTATCTAACAGGCGAGCTTAAGAGAGGTTAATAGGGAGCAATGACTTTAGGATTGTTTAACGAGGGAAAGAGTAGAATAGAGAGGAAATCACAAGTGGAATTTGAAAAATAGAGCGGAAAGCCTATCGCACGGGGGCCGGGTGTGGCTTAGGGGAAGGAGAGAGAGAGAGAGAGAAGCGCGGGGGCGTGGGGCAATGTTAACTAAAGTTATCAATTTGACTCGTAGTCTGGATGTTACGTATTTTAATTATTTATTAAAATTCCTCTCGATTCGCATGGGAATAGAGATGCATTTGAATCGAATTGAATTGAGCAGCGCACTATTTGAGTGTTACTTGAGTTAAAATAAGTCAAGTTCAATTAGTGTATTATTTCGAATTTTTGAAAGTTAAATTTGGACATGATTTCAATTTATTTTAAACTTGAGCTTAATCGACACTAATTACACCTAATCAAGCTCGGTCAAGGTCTATTAATCAAACCTAGTTGAGCCCACTTGATATAAGTTAATGTTTTACATATACTTTTAAACAAGGGATATAATCGGCATTTTATGGTAATAAATATTATCTGAAACTGACAGTGATTTACAGCTTTATTGTTTCCTTATCTTTTTTACTTCAAGTTCTGGTGAAAATGGATATCCCGGCATGCCTAATTTAAAGGTAACATATTCTGAAGTTAGTTTCTTGGGGCATGAGAACATAATTGCTCATCTTGAAAAATCACACTCGCCTTTTATTAACAGATAACAGTTTACTCAATATGAGATGAGTAATGGATAAATCAAGGGTTTGTGTAATTTCTTTTTTATTCTGAGAACTTCATGTTTTTAGCAGTACATGGCAAAGGAAAAGAGAGAACTATAGCTTTAGTTCCTTACTTTCTTATGGTAATCCCTAGTAATTTTGTGGGGAATAGTCCCATTGTTTGTTGGTATTTTGAACTCTCCCAGCTTAGCTTGCCTTAAGCCTTGCACCACTCCCAAAACAAAAAAAAAAAAAGTAACATCGAACCACCTTAGGTATAATATTTTTCTTTCTAGTCACTTAATCTAGCACATGTACTTGGGTTGATTTGAAAAATAATCTCTTACACTTAGCTTTTCATTTTGTTCCAAAGAAAGTCTTTCCCAAAGGTCTCATCTTGATGACTTCCATGCTACAAGTATTGGTGCAGAGGAGCAGGAATGTTTTATATTTTGGTTCTCATAACTTCCTGCATCTTTATTGAATTTGCAATACTAAATAAGATCTGCATGGGAAAATTTTCAAACTCTCTGCAGCAGTTCTTTTTTTTTTTTAAAAAAAATCCTTTTCCCACCTTTTCCCTTGAGAAACTAATCTCTTTATGAATCAATCTTCAATTGCAAAAGCAATTTCTAGCATCAAAGATTGTCTAAACTTTGTCACAACAAATGGTAGAATCAAATCAAATCTTGTCTATATCATTGGTGCATTAAAAAAAAAAAGATAAGGATGATTAAAAGCATTAAATGACAAAAGATTGCATACATTAAGTTCTATTACTTCTTTAACTGATAAAGACAATCACACACACATACACAAATTTCTTCATCACTTCAAACATTTGCCTTGAAGTAATTCAGATACGTTTACAAGTAGTGTAAAATCCAGTAAACCCCTGTGGTCTGTGCAAAGGTTTAGAAAACATCCTATATTTTAAAAAAAAATAAATAAATAATAAGTCCACATAAGCCCATTTGGCAATGAACTGGTATGTACTTTGGATGGAAACCATCTAAATTGTAGAATTTGAGCTACATTCGCTTCAAAGCAAGTATAAATGATAAAAATTAGTTATCATTGTTCCAGTTTAAATGCCAAATTAACAAATTTTAATTCGTTTTTCTTCTTGCTCAATCCAAAATTTTAGTTTCAAAGAAAAGTTAATGACTTCCCCTTGTAATGAAAATGACAAGCCTTTTTTTTAAGTTTTTTTTTTTTGGCTTCATGTTGGTAGATTTTGATATTTAAGACAAAGGTTAATCTTTTCTGCCTTATCGAATCTGCATAAATGGTATTGACTTCTCAAATATCTTTTTCACTGTTATGCCAGCTAAACATTAGACTACCTTCAAGCTGGTGAGCTCCCATCTAAGCGAACTCATAGCTGTTATGCTGCTGGTCTTCCATCTAAGTGAACTCCCATATGCCCGTGCTCGATGAGTTCGACGAACTTTCAACTTTTAAGCTTTGACTTGTGTAAAATATAAGGTGCTGGAGCTCGCTCAAAAAGCAAATTGAGATTGAGACCAAGCTTGAGCTCAAGTGGTAAGATGTGTAAATTGTTTTAAGAATATAGGTTTTTAGGTAATTTAATAATTATAAAAATAAAAAATAAAAAAATATAAATATATAAATATGAAGCTCGGAGAGCTCAATGAGCTTTTGAACAGAATATGTAAATGCTTGAATTCGACTCAATTAGATCGAGCTTGAGTTGAACTTTGACTGAGCAACTCGACTGGACCCACCGCCATGCTTAACTATATAAAAGCCTGGAGATCATTATTGGCTTTGACAAACATTGACAGAAAAGGATTTGTTATCTCTAGGAAGTAATTGGCAACACAAAGACGTTAGGATGAAGTTTAAAGCTTTAAGGTCAAGAAAGTTTTGTATTGTTGCTTTTGTTTCAGTTAATAGTTGCTAGCTACTCTCTATTCACAAAATCTCGTCGGGGTATGATGCAGATATCATACAAGTAAATCCTTACACTGAGTATTTCTGTATCATTACTGTACTAGCTTGACACAAGAAGATCTTCATTGAGTGGGCTTCTCCTATGATACATTTAATGCTCTAATGTTTGTCCATTATAGTAAGCATTATGTTAAGGTACATCAGGTAGATTATATTAAGGTCCATTGCATCATCTTCATAATTAAGAGTATATTAGGTAGATCTAAAAAGTAAGAAACACCAAAATGATAATTCATCCAACACACTTTTTTATGAGGAGTATAGATAGATATGGATAAGAAGTTCCTAAGCTTATTATGAGAGTACATAATATGGACAAGGAACTAACCGGAAACTTGTCCCAAGCTTCAGAAGTGAAGATATATATCTTGTCCAATGAAAAATTGATACAACTTCCTCGTATTTCATGCTATCTAATCCTTCCATCTCCAAGTTTAGGAAAAGTCAGTTTTATCCTTGAGCATCTCATATCTTACTAAGTCTGTTGAACTCGATTATCAGATGGTGTACTGTTCGCATAAGTTTATGAAGCTAGATCCAACCCAACAACTTCGTAGTGTACGTTTCATCAATTATTCAAGTGAATACTTGATTATGTGACCACCTAAAATAAAACATTTTGAGAGAAGGTTGTCTCTGGTCTGCTTTGATCTACATCCTTTCAGCATAAAATATATGCAGAATTTCACTACCGCTAGACATGAAACTTTTTCCATATTGTTCTGAGAATGAAGCCTATGATCAAAAGTTGGTATGTTTCTGCTCAATGGGTACAACAGAGGCTAATCACTGGATATCTTGAACTGATGTTCCAATTAAATTGCAGCTTTATCATTTCTTTACTTTTCTTTTTCCAGGTCCTTGAGGGATAAATATTTGGAGCTGAAGGTCAAGCTTTCTTCATATATGTGCCCTGGTCTCAATTATGAAGGTCTACTCAATCCTGTTGGTTTTCCAGATTCTGACATGGTTTTGCATTTTTCAAGAACACTACTATTGTTCTAAGATAGTGTCTTATCTAAACAAGAGCTCAAGCTTCATGTAGCATTGACGATTCCAAACCAAATTGGTTATAGAGATGTTGCAAGCTAACCTTGTTCAGTGACTGAATTAACTCTTGTATCTATGTTCTGTTGTAGCTCTGTACAATGAAGAAATACATCCATTACCTTTCAATGGATATTCTGAGCTGCGCCGGGGGGTGTCAGTAGTTTCTATTTACTTTTGTTATCATTGCACCAGCTGTTTTTTCTTTTTCTTTTCGCCCCTCATTTGTTAAACTTCTTTCAAAAGTTCATAGGTATACAAATGAAATTATGTAAGTCCCAAAGAGCAGAGCAAAGGAATCTGAACCTGGAGCAGCTCTGTGCGAGAGTAATTAATTTTTGCCAGAGATCACATCCACAGTTAAGGGTTGACACTTAACAGTAAATGGACAAACACTTTATCCAATACAATTGTAACAGTACAAACAATCCAGTCGTAGAACAGGGAGGAGACGAACAGCATCACGAGTGGAAGACTGAAAACGAATTATGCATCTTCAGTTTTCAGCAGATAGAGAAGAGGCACTACAGGAAAACAAGACAGGTCAGATTGTGGAAAAGCTAAGCTGATCCATGTAAACTCCGACAACAGCTTGCCAGATGAAATGCTGGAGCAGTGAGAAGTTAAGAGTACAAGTTCAGGTAAGAAATACATTAATTGGATGCAAATCTTGCAATCTACATTCCTTGTTCAGATTCCTTCAGCTAAAAGTCCATCACATTAACTTCGATAAAGCAAAAAGAAGGATATTAACGCAAACTATAGACAAAATTACACTACTTAAAACAATCTGTGTTTGGATCTATTCAGATTCGAGTAGCTGTTGCCACCATCCATTAACCGGATTAATCTTACATGCAAAATGAAATGAACGAACAAATTTTCAAGTTAATACATAGCCCATGCACAGACGCAAGTACATCGGCACATGCCTGTTTCACGCAGTTGGAAAATATTTCGGTTAGAATGACAATCAGATAATTGGGAACAGGTGATGTAGGTTGATAAAATGGTGAACAAGTATAGAGTGCTTATATTTATAGTTGTACTTGTATAATTTTGCATCCTTATCATATTGGGATTAAGATTCTTTATCCTAAGATCTACCTGAGGCAATTTAGTTTATTGAGAAAGCCCTCATGGGCAAGTGTTCTATTGTTGGTTGCGCATTCAGTTTAAGGGATTTAGCTTTCCCTCATGGCTTAGGAAACTGACCCTGTATAAGTTGGGTCTACCATGGAGGACAATGTCAACAATTAGGAAGCTGCCATATCTTGAGGTACTTAAATTGCGACAGCATGCCTTTCCGGGGGGAAGATATGGGATATGGAAGATGAAGAATTCAGAAAGCTCAAATTCTTAGAAATGTTAAACTTAGACATCATACACTGGAAGACCAGCACAAATCCCCTTCCGTGCCTTGAGCGACTTGTAGTGGGAGAGCGTCTTGAACTTGTGGAGATCCCTTGTTTTTTTTTTGCAGAAATTCAAAATCTGGAGGAAATTCTCTTAAGGAGGTACAACAACGAATTCTGCATTCAGCTGAGACAATTGTCAATGAGCAGAAGAGTGAAGGGAACAAGAAAATTTGTTTACTCAAGTTCCGTTAACAGAAGTTTGCAGATGGAGAATGAGTATCTCTTTGCATTCACATGTAAGTAGAATCAAGACCATCTTCTTTCTTCTTATGAATTATATCCCCACAGCTACAAGTTTAATTTTCACTGGAAATCTGGAAGCTCAGTCATTGTCTTCCAACTCTCTTTTCTTGTATAAAGAACAAGCTTGATATAGATACTCCCAAATAATAATTAAACTTCTGTCAGGCTTCTTGTAACGTGAAGAGATGCATTTATAGTGGACTGCTTTTGGATTATGACTCATCTGGTTGAGAGCAAATAATTTTGCACTGGCCATTGTTTTTGTCTAAAATCGTTTGGCAGCACAATGTACTTGTGACTTCAGTTTGCATTTTTGTTCTGACCTTGATTGCATCTTTGGCTTCTTGCTTTTTTCAGTTAGTAGAAGCTTGAATGTCAAGACTCAGATAAAAGTCAAGATTCGGTTCTGCAAACACTACTAAGTTTTAGCAGAGATCAATGGCTGAATTGCATTTTTATCGATTTTTTTTTTTTTTTTTTTTTTTGTAGAAATTTGATATATGTAAGGTAAAAAAGTGATTGAAAAATGTGTTCACGGAAAACATAGCAATTGAAAAATTGCTTTCCAAACAAAGCGAATGTTTAACTCACAATCATTCGCATTAGCTACTGTAAACTTATTGTACTTGTTAAAAGAACAAATCTATATAGTTCTAACTTCTTTCATGTATACCAATTGTCTCAACCACAAATTGATGGCACCAACTCTGCCTTGCACTAGCCAAATCCGCGATAAACATACACTACAATTCACACTATCAATAAGAGGATTAAAAAACTAAATTTTAAAAAAAATTAACCAAGAAAAACAAATTAATTCAATTGAGAATTCAAGATTTCTCACTAAGCCACTCAGTCTCTACTAAATTAACACTGTGTCAAATATTTAACCTCAACAATCAATTTCCCTTCACCAAAGAATCCTTGTAGGATTAGTTAAAATTAACAACAATGTAAGACGAAAAATTTCAGTGTCAATCTATTCTCCAAAAAGAATGAATGTACTTGAGGAACCATAGTTATAATCACTCCCACTGAGTAGTGAAAAAGCTTAGAAATTTCACTTGAACTCAAAAGTCGGTGGCAAAGGAGCATCAAAGCTCTCCAAAACGTCCGTCTTGGCTCCACTCTTTCCTTCCTCTTTCTTTCCACCACCACCAAACCACCCTTCAAACCAGGAAGAAATAGAAGAAGACGGTGACCCGGAAGCACCAGCTGTCTGCGGCAGGTCCTGATTACCCTGATGACCCATGCCAATAGGCACGCTATTACGATCAACATATATAATTTGTTGCTGTTGAGCTGCAACGAATCGATTTACAGCGATCTGAAGACCTTCTATGAGGGCCAATAAACCTCCACCAATTAAAGCAGCCCGAGAAGCGGAGGCAAAGCCCTGGCGCATTTGTAGGAATCCCCCGGTGAAGGCCCCGGCCATGATGGAGTTCCACGGATCCTCCTTTTGACGGAGGTAGACGAGGGAGCAGTCGGAGAGGGAAAATAAGGCACCCCAAACGGCGAAGCTGCCGGCAGTGGCCGGCGTTTTCATGCGGGCGTTTTGGTAGGCGCCTAGGAGACGAGATCCTCTTGGGGAATTCTTTAGGCCTTTGAGAAAGTAAAAAGCTCCGCCCCCTACGGCGCCCATGCCAAAAGCGCCGCCGATGTCATCTAATATACGATCAGGACAGGGGTCCCGTTCCATGGCGGTTAACAGAGGAGGAAGAGAGCGGGGCCGGTGGAGGGTTTTGAGAGGGTTTTTGAGCGGGGAAAATTGCACGTGTAGTTCTTTGGAACCGGAAATTATCGCGGTTTCAAGGTCCTTTCCGGATTTTCTTGGGGCTTTATCGTCTTTTCACATCAATTAATGCGGATTTAAAGGCTCATGCACATTTTTTTCGAGTGCTTTTAATATCTAACATTTTTACATACCTACTTTATAAGTATACTTTAAATTTTTTTTTTCTTTATAGGGCATTTCTTTTAGCTACAACTACCCATAACAATTCGATTAAGTTAGCCAATACATACCAATCGATTAATGAATAAATTTTAATATGCAATTGATTATCATGTAAACAATTCCAATTTCTTACCAATGTCAATTAAGTTATCCAGTTCAAACATACTGATTAATGAATGAATTTCGATGTACAATCGATAATCATGTCAATAAATTCCTTTTTCTTTTTTTACCAATGTAGTAATGCTGTGAATATATATCTAACACTTAAAATTAGAAAGGAATAATTGCAAGTTTGAATAATTCTTAATTTTCTAAAATGGGTACAAGTCATTTTCGATTGGCCCTTAATTTGGTAACTGTGAACAAGCAATTTTTGCGATAACTTAAATTTCAATTTAGCCACTTGAGATATATCTACTAATACATGGATTTATGATTTTTTAAATGACTTAAAGTTGAATTTATCCTGTTCAAATATATGCATTAATAAATCAATTTTGTTACACAGCCAATTGTCATGTTAGCAGCTTCCCATTTTTTTTTTAACCAATGTAATAATGCCAAAATGCCTGCATTTTTTTAAAAAAAATTGTGATGATATTAGAATATCTGAACTCAAAGTTCAATTTGGCCTATTGAAATATATCCATTGATAAATTGATTCGCTATAAAACCAATTATCACATTAATAGCTTCACATTTTTTGCCAATGCAATGATAATAAAATGCCTACCCATTTTATATAATGCTATTAAAATATTTGTGCTCTTCATTGATTAACATTTGTAAAAAGAAAATTAAAAGAAAAAATCACAACTTTGAACACATGTTTTATAGATTGTTTTGATATTTTGCTTCAATATATTAGCTCCATCTAGAGGAGTTGGCCACCACATTAATTGTGGGATGGGAACCTGACCTCCCATCAATGTTTCTCCATATGAGATTTGTTCTAAATCCATACAGGTGCGTGGTGCACCCGTCTGGTCTGATGGTGATTCAGTCCCCACCCCACAAAAACAAAAAAATTTTACATCAATTTATTCAAAGTGCTTTTCATGCTTGTAAGCTCTTTTCTAGACGGTTAACTTCATTAATTTAGAGGTGTTGTAATCGTCCTCAAAGTTTCTGGTTTCTGGAGGACAGCTACCCTAAGTCACTGCACAGCTGATGTTCCTCAACTCAATCCGTTTTGTTGGAAAAACTACTAGTATCATGGGCTTTCCTTTTTCTTTAAATTTTTGGCCCAATATCGAGATCATTATAAACAATACAATCCATTTAATGACCATTGACAAACAATCCATGAAATTGTCTCCAAGACCGAGGCTATATTCAAGAAAAAAGAAAAAAATCGAAAAAAAAAAAAACTCGTTAAATGACGCAATGTGGGGGGCAAGTGGTGAACGTAATGATGGTTCAAATTTGGAGCCATGCAATTGGTGAATTTTATGTTATAGTGAAATTGAAGTAAATATATTGTGTGCTTTCATCATACTCAGAAAAAGTGATCAATAATTAAAAATCTCGTGTACAAATATTTTTTTTTTAATTTAACCAAATATCTAGACTATACTATATATGAAGGAAGAGGGAGTTTTGTTGTAAACAAAAAATCTATCACTTTACGTACTTCTAAACTACTTTTGATAATTACCCACTTCTAATATGTCTTTTTACTAAATAATATGTTTTTTTAATTATTGTTCTAAATTTCTTTTCTAGAATGTGAGATGTGGAATTTAAGAAGTGGGAAGGGGGTAGGGGATTAGATTTTAGGATCTTTAAATCTTGATATCTCAACTATAAATTATGGTTATAAACCTACCATATAATTACTTGTTACTATGGTTTACTTTGGTGAATTTTGTACAAGTCTATTGTCAAATATAAAATCAATTCTCCTTAACATGTTTTCGATAGTTGTACTCAAAAAATTTTAACAAATGTTTTGCCTATTAGTTACACACATTGGTGTATACTTTGGACACTCGTATAAATAACGATAGGATTGATTTAGAAATGCTCTCAAATGTATCCCAAAAAGAAAGTTTTTTACAACCAAGTGGTACAAAGCCCAGTTCTGTACTTTCCTTCAATGTCTTGAAAATAAAACTAAATCAGTTGGTTCAATTGATCAAATCGCAAATCGGTTATATCTTTGATTCGATTCAATTATTAATTCAAAAATTCAATTAAATCGATCAAATTCAGTCAATAACCAGTAAAAACTAGAAGGTTCAACTAGTTTCACTAATTTTTTATTTATTAAAACAAACACATCAATTTATTCAAATTTTTAATATTAAAACAAATAAGAAATAACTAAATAAGTTGAACCAGTCGAACCACGTCGAACCAAAACCAGAAGCTCTTCGCCCTCACTCCTCGATCCGGATTTTAAAGTATTACTTTCCTTTTAATTTCTAGGGATAATTTCAGAAACCTTCCCTGAGGCTTCTAACAATTTCACTAAGTTCCCCTAAAATTTAAAAAATTACATATACCTCATTTGATTTGATAGTTTTAGTAACAAAACCTTAAGATAATATTGATTTGATCAAATTTTTAAATGAATACCTAAAAATACACTTGTGTAATGAGTTTTAATTTACTTTCCTATAGAATTATAAGATTATCTGATGTAATTATAAGGAAAATGTGTCGAATTTTTCATGTCCATACCTACTATTTAGTAAACAACTATAATAATAATTTTATGACTATGATACGATACTTTTGATAGTATTTTATTATGAATTTAGATTTATAAGATAGAAAATAAAACGTTGAAATAATTGATTAAGAATTTATAAATCTTTCGAGTAGTGGGATTATCATAATTTAGTAGTGGTTTTGGGCAATTTCTTTTTGATTTATTGTTAATTTTATACCAAAAAATAGAAAATAAAGATTAGCAAAAAACATTGGATTACGTCTAAAGTAAACTCATAAAAAAAAATCATTAGTTCGACATTTGATAACAATAGAAACTAGAGATAATAGTGAAAATTTTATAGTTTTATTGGCAAAAAATTAAAATAAAAAGGAAAAAAAAGGAAAAAGAATGAAAAAAATAATTTTAAAAGTCATTCTGAGTATAAGCATATTAAATAAGGGAATTTTATTAAAATATTTAAGGGTAGTATTGTCATTTTAAATGATAAGGGAGGTATGCATAATTTTTCAAACTTTGGAGAGCTCAGTGAAATTGTCAGAAATATCAGGGGAGGTTTCTGAAATTATCCCTAATTTCTACATTCTCTCTTGAAAGCTTCCAGGTAACTGCAGTTCTGCCTCTGCAGTACTATTTTAGCTTTATTTCAGTAGTCAAATGGTATCAACATGCACGGTCTGGACTCCAATATTTAATCAAACAAAATAAAACTTGCAGGTGGTGATGAAAAGGTAGCAACTAGCACAGGAACAAACCAGTTGACTGACTTCTGAATCAAATCCATACTTCTTAGAGACAAGTTTCTCAATCTGTTGTTCTTCATTCCCCATCCGAGACAGCAAGTGAAGGTAAAGAAAAATTAAGTCTGAACTCTGTTTCATATGGTTTTGGAAATTTTAGGATTATTCAGCTTGATTTCCCTTGTCCTAATGCTATTTTTCTTGCACTTTGGATTGCAGGAGAAAAAGGATAATCCATAACGTCAAAAGAAAATGGCATTTCTGAGAATAATGGGTACTTCTTTTCATCTTAGATTCATCAAAAACCTTAGTACTTGTTTGACTTCCTCTGTTTCGAAAATTAGTCCTTTTCTGCGAAAATACTAATTCTGATTCCTTTCTGTGTGGAGCAGTTCTGATATGGGCTGATATGTTGGCAACATATGTAACGTGGATTATGCAGAAATACTTATCAGATGTTTGGAAAATTGGATTTACTCATGCTGCTGGAATAATGAATGTGTACAATGGCCTTGCTAAATGTGTCCCTCTATTTCTTTTCTCATTTGTTGATTGTGGAGTGGATAATTTCTGGATACTGCTTTTCTCAAGTATTGCTTTTTCTACTGTAAGATCTTCTGCTGGCAAGTTCTTTATCAGTTCTTCCTCCCTTCCTTTAATTCAGAGAAAATACTTAGTGTGTTACCTGATTATTGAAAGTGGAGTTTTTACTTTGAGTTTAATTGGACTTTGTTGAATTAAAAATTCACTCAAAATGAACAGGGCTTGGGGTTTCTGTCAATGTCTACACCACCAGTTTTGCATAAGGCAACACATACCTGTAATGAATACCAGCCTAATTGTATTGGTCACACACAAAAAGCCCTTTTTTACTCAGGTCTGGCGTTGGTCGCTGTTGGAATAAGTGGGCATATTGTTTCATTAGTTACATTTGCATTGGATCAACTGGAAAGGAGGTCAGTCCCAGTTCATGATACTACTTCTGACAGGCGACGAAATAATATGGGATTGGTAATTCAGCTCGCTCGTATGAGGAGGAACAAAGGCAAAAATGATGTTAATTTCATGAAAGAATACGAAGACCCACCACCACCACCACCAGTTGCTGAAAACAGAAGGCAGCAGCCTAATGACACACTCGAAGAGGATTTGTTGAAACTTCAATTTCAACCATTGGAGGCAATGTTGGAACTTGTTAACAGGCAGAAAGAAAGAAATGGAGGCAGCATATCAGACTTGAGAATATTGGGCTTTATTTTCGTGCTCATTGTTTCAGTTGGTGTACTTATTGGTCTTCCATATGTAAAACCGTGGAAACTCCGCTTTGGAATTCCAGCAATTTGTACCTTGGTGGCAACACTTGTATTCTCGCTGTGTTTTTGTGGATACAAGGACAGTAAACTCAGGTTTGTTCTACACACTCTTCATGTTTTGCCCTTTCTGTCTTTCGTTTGGTTGACCTATTGGCGCCAGAGAAACAAGTTCTTTACAAGACAACAATACTCTGTCATACAAATTAACTCTACAAGCATCATACAATCAGTTTGCTCAAAAGATTGATATAATCTAGATGCCATCTCACTATGAACAGGTGTTTAGTGTTAGTTCTTCACTTTTTAGCTCATCCACACATGATTCAAATTGACAATTTTAAGCTGCAATTGACAAGTTTGTGAAAATTAGATGTACATGGTATGCTAATGAGCCTAAACAAGGAGCAAACTATTGTTTTGCGTGTGGTTTAATATCTTTAATGAGTCTGAAATTGTGTTCAAACATGGATTGATTGAGATTTGAGCTGAGTATTAACAAGCTCTTATTAAGCCAAGCTCAAGAAGCTTGATTTACCATATGCAAATTTCAAGTTTCATCTCATCAAGCCAAGCTTGAAACTAGCTTAAAACATTAACCAACACTAACTCTTGATCTGGCTTTGTTTAATTAAGTGAAAATGACTTTTAAGTCAAGTGAGCTCTTATCGAGCCAGGCAAACTCCATTGTGGTCTTATATAGCTCGGTTCATCTTTCAGCCTTAGTGTCATATTGTCAATGCCTATATGCTCCGGGTTTGACTGCTCCAAACGTAAATGTATTTCTTTGTTTTAAATTAACAGATAATGAATCAGCTGATCCTGGCCTGGTACTGCTTGCTGTTGTCTACTTTCATTCTTTTGTTTCTTTCCTTAGGTACTCTGACAGGGCTGTCATCAGATTAAGGACTCACAGAAAAGAGAGACAAGTCCTAATTCGCATGCTTCCAATTTGGTTCACCTGCATAATTTGTGGTGTAGTAACAGCCATTGGAAACACATACTTTGTGGAGCAAGCAAACCACATGAATTACAAGGTTGGAATACTAAAGTTCCCTGATTCAATCCTTCTGTTACTGTATGGAACAGCAAAGACAGTTTTTAAAAGGGTGTATGACCGTATCTCAAACTGGTTAGGAGAAGCCAGCCAAAAAAAGTATGCACCCGCATTTGGCATTGCGTTAGCTACAATATTCTCAGCATCCTGCTGCATTGTTGCTTCCATCATTGAAACTCGAAGGATACATGTGATCAGAAGTCATGGTTTAGTTGACAAACCTGATGAGGATATTCCAATGACTGTTTTTTGGCTTGTTCCACAATTTGTTCTTCTTGGTGGACTAGACGCGTTTTATGAGAACAGTGTTGCTCCATTCTTAAATGATCAGAGTCCTCCATCGATGAAAAAGTACCTTGTCTACCTCAATCCTGGATTATCCGGTCTGGGAGCCATTGGAAGTGTTTTATCAGTTTATGTGGTGGGTGAAATTAGCAAGAAAGGGGGAAAAAAGAGTTGGTTCCAGCATGACTTGAATCAGAGTCGGTTGGATCACTATTATTGGGTACTTGCTGGCCTGAGCGGTGCAATTCTCATTTGGTTTTTCTTGACAGCAATATGCATCCCTTTCCCTTACAGGGATCCAGTTTCAAGTGATACACAAGAGACAACCGACAATCAGGACAAAAATGTGGACCAGATGAATAAAAATGATGAATTCATCAATTCTCTTATAAAGGAAAATCAAGACATCTTATGAGGATTGAACATTCAGGAATCAGGCCAGGCTCGAGAGTTTCTCAAACTGGGGGAATAGAAGTCTCTGCCATTCAAGTTTCAGAGTTCTTGTATAAATCGTGATAGAAGATTTAGATACCACAGCATTCTTGTCCATATTTTGCATTTTAAGGTTCAAACGAGCCAGTTCTTTGGTGTTGTTTCATCTCATTCTTTGAATGCTAAAGGGCCCGAATCTGAACTAGTGTTTCTTTCTTGTTTTACATCAAGAAAGTTGGAGGCAGTATGAGGCTCAGAATTGCTTGCCTTCTCCATTGGTCTGATCAGTTTTTGTATGGCTGTTTCAATATCTTTCAGTCTTAGCCTGCTTTTGTA
Organism: Coffea eugenioides; assembly: GCF_003713205.1. Taxonomy (NCBI): domain Eukaryota; kingdom Viridiplantae; phylum Streptophyta; class Magnoliopsida; order Gentianales; family Rubiaceae; genus Coffea; species Coffea eugenioides. The sequence goes on along the minus strand of NC_040045.1, from coordinate 35,573,402 downwards.
TAAAGCTTGTGCCTTTTCTTTTATCATTCATATAATCAAATCAAATAGAGGAAAGGAATGTGACTTCATACATGTAACAACCAGCATCATGAATTGAATTGGATATTGTCCCATAATGTAGTTTTCTTCAACCTTATATTGATTACTCTTAAAGTAAGTTTTTTTTTTTGTTTTTCTATCTCTACTAATTGCTTATATGGTAAATTCTTTGTACCTTTTTCAAGTGTAATCAGTCAATAAATTACTTTACCTTGTATCATTTATTTCTCCTCCACCTTCACTTTTTTTTTGTTTTAATTATTTGAGTAAGATGAAAGAGTATATTTACAGCTTTGATTCACTTCACATAGAGCTTTAACAGGGGGGGGGAAAAAAAACTACTACTGTAAGTTGAGAGTTGCACAAGTTCAACCACATGGGCGCAAATAAGAGTTGCACAATAAGAACTTAGGACTAGACCCAAAAAAAAAAAAAATAGGACTAGACCCAAAAAAAAAAAAAAAATATATATATATATATATATATATATATATTGGCATATGAAGCCAACTAAGCTAGCCAGCTAAGAAGGTAGAAATTTGCTTGATTATATTTCTAGGTTTCTGTCATCTTATTTTTCTTGGACAAACTGCATGTTATATAATTACTTTTCAGACACAAAAAAAACTCCAAGTTGATTATCAAACAACTACGCTAATCATAGTTAGAACCTTAGTTATCACTTGTCTTCTACCCCTTGCTTATGTGCATATTTTGGAGAGCAACCAATTTGGTAGGATTAATTGTTAAATATTAGATTTTTCACACTCAATATGTTCTAGATTGGCATCAGATGATATATATATAATACAAGTATCTAACGGTTCACATTAACAGAATGCAAATACACATAAATACGTCTGCAATGGAATATTCAAGGTCAAAATGAGAAGAAATCTAAAACTAAAAATTGGCTGAAACATATATATTAGGGGTAGGCTGGACTTGTAGGATAAACCTGCTCCAGTTTTTATCTACCTCTGGCGTATTTCAACTCATTTATTAGTAATTTGAGAAGTAATTGGAGTTTTAGTCCCTTACATTTTGTGACTGTCCCATTTTACTTCATCATTGTTTAATTTCTTACAAAAAAATATTCAAGGAGTTCTCCTCATCCTAGCTAGTGGTGTCTCAGATTGGAAGTATGGGACTCAAGTATTGGGTTTATAACCAACTCAGGCCAGCAGAGTGGCCTGAATTGACCAGTAAGTCTCTTTTTGAGTGTAGGTCGAGAGATCAAATTTCCTGACTTGCATTTTTACCCCCCAAGCTCACTCTAGGGATTCATTTCATAAAGTTTTAAAATAGAAGAGAGATCATAGATGCCAATTGAATTAGCTTACAAAACTAGTCTGCAGCTAGAAGGTGCCAATTTGCTTCATTATAGTTTCCAGGTCCTGTAGCTTCTGTTATCATATGTACGAGGAATAAGTCATAGTTAACCGTTAAATGGCTAAACTAAACATATCATTATCAGAGTGGTGGTTACCACTTACCACTCACTTGTCTTTTACCTCGAATTTCTTAGTCTTGCGCACTAATCAGATTTTCTACGAGCATGTTAATGGAAAAATGTGGATCTTTCACACTCAAATGTATGTGCTAGATTGGCATCACATGAAGCATAATAATGTTAATCTTCTTACTAACGTAATGCAAATTTATAAAGTATGCATGCAATAAAGAATTGGATGTAAACACGAGAACAAAACATAATTAATAATTTGGTAAACTTTTAATGTCCAATTTTTTGCTAGAACTGCTAATTTTTTTTACTCTTTTTTTTTTTTTTTGGGTTGATCAAATAGGCAACAATTAATTTTTTTCAAAGTATGGGCATCTCGGGGGTTTAACCTTTTATTTCATGTGATTGTCACAATTAGCTGTGACTGTATTTGAATTTTCTCAAACTACAATTGGATCGAGAGATTTGACAAAAGATTTAAAATATTTTTAAATTCTTCTAAATTGTTTGGATTACTTGAGAGACCGATAGTTGGACTTGTCATCCATTAATTATCTAAAAATACCTAAGCATTAAATTAGTTAGTAGATTACAAATCCAAATACCTCTCAAATCAGTCGTACGAGCTAAAAGGATTTCAAAATATATTTCAAATCATTCGTCAAATCTCTCAAACCAAATACAACCACATGATCTTGAAATACATTTTCAGTCTTTTGAATATGCGGACGATTGTAAGACTTTCAAAAGGAGTGAATAGTGATCCCAACTTGTTATCGATTTATATTTCTAAACAAATGTGATTACAGATGCCAGAGACTATGCGTACATCTGTTCTTTCTTCATTTAAAGAAGAATTTCATATTGATATTTCTTTTTATTATAATAGTTCTTTTGAAAATAGGCTGTTATTCTGATTTTCACACATGTGGCAAGTGTGTACATGTTCTTCAACTTTTGCCCTTATTAAAGACAGTAAAGAAGAGGGATGACAGGGACTTGTCTTTTTGTTGTTTTCTAATATTCAGAAGATAATACAAAATAAGTCATAAGAATTGCCAAATATTTTGATCTTACAAACTCTTTAAACATTTTTTTAATTGGTGTTCATACGAGACACCAAACCTTCAACATCTGATTTTTACGTTGTTGCCATTGAAAGTTAGCAAGCACTTTTATGTTTGCTTTTTTCCTTGCTTTTTTTCAAGTTTTTTTTTTTTTTTTGTTCCTTAAGTTGGATTTGGCCCTTAATTATCTTGTTTGTATGCAAGGAAAATTTTGAAATAAAAACACTTAAAAAAATTTCTGTGATTTTTATGCGATAATTATCAGAAGGGCTTAACTAGTTGTTATATAGTGATGGGACCAGTAGTGGTACTAGACATTAAGGTTTGAAGGGGCAAGATCATTAAAGATGTGCATTGAAGAAGGTATTCTTATACATTTTAAAAATTTTGGGGGTAAACTCTAATATTTACATGGAAAATGTTAAAGTTTTTAAGAAAGTGTTGAAGGATCTATTAAAGTTTGGGGCAAAATCTAATTTCTATTAAAATATAAGTACAAGGTTTGATTAAGATAAATAGCTATAAAAGAATTTTTCAAATTTTGAGGGGGCAGCAGGCCCTCCCCATCCCCCACTAGATCCCTGAGGCCTTATCTATACAAATGGAAGCAAGAATCATATAGATTTGATGGTTAGAATATTTTTGGGCAAGCATCAATCTTGATGGGGCGAAGGGTCACTGGAGGGGGCCCCGAAGGGGGCAAAGGGTGAAACTTGCCTCTGATTCTAGATCGATGAATGGCCTGAAGAAGTGCAAAAACAGAGAGCAACAAGTCATGGATGTGATCAGTGAACTACCTGATGATATGATATTCTTCGTTGAATTATATCTTTTCTGCCGCTTAAAGCTGCACCGAGAATAAGTGCTCTGTTAAAAAGTTGGACAGATTTGTGGACGCCAGAGCTGCATGATTTTGATGCGTCCAAAGCGTTAGACAAGATGGCAGGAATACAAGCCATATCAGTGAAAGAGCATAGCAAATTTGCAAAAGAGAAAGGCTCAAGTATATTAAGCTGGTGAACAATGTGCTGCTGTATATCGCACAAATCCTTGACATTGCTTGATGAATTCAGGGTTTGTTTTGATTTGGACAGACATTCCCATGAACATTCACCAGTGGCTTCAGTATGCCTTTGCATGGCGAGTTGAATGGCTAGAATTGGACTTGTTAGAGTTTGACGAGCTGTTTCGTTATTACTTTAACGCGTATACTTTTTCACTTGACTCCATTGGCCTGAGCGGTCATGCTGGTGAATCTGTTGATTTCAATTCCCTCAGAACCCTGAGTTTGATGGGCGTGAAATGTGTCCGGCAAAATTCTTGAAATTCTTCTTGCACAAACTACCCATTGCTTGTGTGACTAGTAGTGCATGGCTGTTACGATTTGATAAATCTTCAAGTCTCAGGTCCATCTCTTGCAATGTTGCAACATCTGGAGATAGTTTATTGTACCAAATTAAAATCGGTCATTTTCTGGGATACAAATCTAGTCTCACTGCAATTACTCAAGCGCACTCTCTAGTCTCCAGTGCTTGATAATGATGCCCCCGGGCTATATGTTTCCGCCAGATGGACCAAGTACTTATATTCACGTACTATTCACACGCGGTCCCTTTTTTTTTTTTTTTGTCGATATAGGGTTGTCCGGATCAATCCTTACGGGGCCCGACTAATCCCCTGCGCCCGGACCCGGCGCCCCAACCTGGCCCGAACACGTTAAGTGCGCGGAGGAATCCAGCGTAACGGAAACTCGAACTTGTGATCTCAAGGGTCACTCGTGAGAGGCGCTACTGCTGAACCATTCACGCGGGGCCTATTCACACGGGTCCTTGTCTCAAAATTATAGACATTATTTCGTCCGTACAACTTGAAATTAAACAGTGTTGGCCCATTTTAGGCCATTTATTTTTTGAGACAACCGTTCCTGTCCTTTATCCTGTGCTCTTTAACTACTTACATTGTACCCCATAATCATGTTAATTTACATTTCCACTTGCATTGACCTGGATGAATGTCTTGTCAACCTCACAGTAGTACTACATATTTTACAGCATGCAAATTTGTGGGAAAGGTGAGCATTTGCTTCCCGATAAAGGGTGAAATCCCTGGTCTATTATCACTAATTTCAATTAGAAGCAGTCAAATCAGGCTCAAGTCATTTTGAAAATCATTGGGAAAATTGAGCATATTTCCCTGATGGAAGGTAAAATCCGAGGACTAAATCACTCAATTTGAACTTAGAAAATTGTCCAAGTCTTCATGTTCAATCCTCAGACATCTGCGTGCGACCTTTTAGATTGTTGCTGGACCCATAGGCCATTGATTAATCAATATGTAAAGCAGGTTTCCCTAGGCAGCCCGAATTCAAGCTTATACAGCTGCAAATGACCGTGAAATTGATATGGGCAGCAAACAGTCTCGAAAGGCCGAAATCTGTGTTGGATGATTTGAGCTTTGATTGTTGGGCATCTCAGAAACCCACAACGGCATCAGTCAGGGGAACCTATAAGTAACACATTTTGAATGAATAGATTGTAACATTTCATTTGGGATTAGCTCACTGATCCAGCCATAAGTTTTTGGGAGTCTTTCGAGATTCTACTTGGCAAAAAATAATTTGATGCATAATCTTTTCAATTAACCAAAAAAGAATTTGATCATATCATGTCTTTCTTAAAACATCGCAAGTTTTTGCCAATTGCTGGAGTTGGGAATATTATGGTCGTCAAAGTGATCTAGAAAATGCAGTTGCCCTTGAGAAGATGGTAATTGATCATCGTGATCAGCCGTTGAACTTACCTTGGCATCATCCTCAAAGAGTATTGGCAAATTGAGATGGAACAAGATGCCAAACTTCATGCAAATTGCAGGCAGATTTTGTGGAATTCACGCCTTTGTGAGACAAGGATGCATCGATTATTGTTTAAAAAAGTGCCTCTTATTTAAGATGGAAAAACAAAAAATGTTTGTGCTTTTTAACCACTTACATTATACACCTTAAACATTTTAAATTTACAATTTCCATATGCACTAATCCGGATGAAAGCCAACCACATAGGTAGTAGGTACCTTGTAGCTTAAGGGTTGTGCCATAGCACTCCCTTGATCTAGTTGGGTCTGTATACCCACTAGCCCATATCACAGCCTCCTTAGGCTCTCCCTCCCCCTAGATTAGGATAGAATAGGTTATACAAATGTATCGTTGCTAACAAAAAAAAAAAAAATAATAATGGACAAAATTTCACAAACCAATTTCAAAATTAAGCCTCAAAATTATTGGGAAAAGTGAGCATATGTTCCCTGATAAAGGGTAAAACCCCGGCACCAAATCACTAAATTTCAGTTAGAAAACGGTCAAATCTGCATGGTGAATGGTCAACCAGACCACTAAATGTGACTGCCAAGATTATTATCAATGTATCCGATCTGAAAATTGATTGCCCGCATCCAAGAATTCTGTTTATTTTTTTTTTTCTCGTTTATTATTTTGGATGAAGAAAGTTTAGGGAAAAGAAAAAATCACTACATTAAAAGATAGAAGATGTTAAAAGCGCATTGTTCACTTGCTTACACGAATGAATTCATAGGAATCACGTATTCATGGGAAGCTACTAGTAACAAAATTCCAATACGAGCCTCCTCTGTAGTAAGAATATAGAGATTTTATTTATTGAATCGTTTTGGTTATTTTTCCTTTTGAATCTCTCTCTCTCTCTCTGGATAAATGAGAGGTTTTAAATTCATAATTTCTTATTTACAATTCTTTCCATTTTACCGCTCAACCTAATCCTCCCCTTTGAATTTAACCATATTATTGTAATGTGTCAGAATTTCCATAACTTGACAAGATGAACTCTGAAAATGCTTCTGACACTCTTAATCTCGATTATATTTAACAATTTTCCAAATATATCTACATATCTATGATAGGATCTCGCCCAATAATTAGGAACGGGTTTTGTTAAAACATGTTAGGGTACAGCTAACTCATGAATTTGGTAGCCCTTTGGCGTTTGCGTTGTCTCCTTATATATTTTTTTTTTGTCAGCAACGGTAGATTTGCCTTGTCTCCTTATTTGCTCCTTAGAAAGGTACATGGAGCCTCTTTTCAATCTGAGTGGTAGTTCTCGAGAAGACCGTGCACATGGCTTGGGGGTTAATTTTATGATAAGAATAGCTTTTGTATAATCTATTTAGTGAACCAAAGGAGGCCTTTCTTATATCATGTTAAAGAGGATCGTTTACTTCATTTTAAGTTGACTGACCAAGATTAAGAATCCTTACTGGCAAAAAACGTGCCACAATTCTGCTACCTTAAATAATTGGAGTATATTTTTGGCTAGTAGTATCTCCTCTCCTTGACCAAAACGCTTGTTATTTTATTCTGTCCACACCTAAAAATTTCTTCGTTTACACTTCAACCAATTATATAAAATTAGATCATCACGTGGCCCCAGTAGACTTCGAAAGGGCACTTTCTTTGTTTTTAGGAATTCAAACTTTCTATTGGAGAAAAGTCAGCATACTTGTACAACTTCCACAAATGGAACTTATATATGTCTTTTTCCATCAACTAAGAACGAAAAAAGAAAATAAATAAAAGAAAGAAATACCCGTGTTAGAAAATTTATCTGGGGAGGTACAACTGTGTCATGCCTTTTCTTTTCAAGTGTAAGTATTGGAGTTTGAACTCGAGATTTCTCGCCTATATCTCTTCCTCTCAAACTATTCAATCTATTCCTCTCTCCTCCACCATGTCCGGCGACAATAGGTCTAAAAGAAACAACTCGTGTATTTAAAGATGGCAATTTCACTTGAGATAAAGTAAGTTATCTTGTCAATAAGACATGAAATAAAATAATAGTAATATTGTTTCAATTATTGCCATATTTTATGCATGGAGACCTTCACAAATTGAACAGATTTTTACAAAAAGAATGATTAGTGGACATTGCTCCAATTTGTCAATTAAATTAAGAGTTCACATCATGATTAACAAGGTTATCTACCATCTTTCATGACATGGATTTACTTTCTAGTGGTTGCCGAGGCTCATTAATATAACTTGTACTTCATTAATGATTGAAACGTTAAGTAAAACCAGCAGTACAATTCGGTGAGAAGAAAGAAACTTAATTAAAACAGATGGTTAAATGAAGCTAATGCAATGAATTAAAACAGCTGGGAATTCCCTCACGTTTGATTTATGGCCTAATCCAGACAATTGAACTGATGTATATGGATATTATTATCGTCAAGATTACTAAGGCTTTTGAAATCAGAATTTCATCAAGTTTTTTTTTTTTTTTTAAACAGTGCTCTCTCTTTAGTCATAAAAACTTATTTTAAGTTTTGGCTTCTTAAGTTAACTGAAATTGGACTGACATTCCACCCCCATACACGGGGTTTGTCCAAAAAAATTTTAAAAAAATAGATAATTGAGATTGGTCAATAGAGTATTAAGCAAACAAATGTATTGCTTAATCTAAAATCATACATACAAAAAAAGGAAGTGAAAACCTCACTGAAGTAGCCTCAAGAAAAGAAGATTTTATTAGAGGGACACCAGAATTTTTTCTTCATTGTCAATTTTTTAATATGGTAATTGACTTGAGATTTCAAATTCCATCAAGTTTTTCAAAGAGGCCCATTTCCGAGAAAGCAGAGAGTTTCCTTATGCAGCCTAATGATGGCACTTGAGGACAGAAATTTCCACGATTGGCCAAGTGTAAATGCAGAAATTTTGCAGGTGTGGACGGATTAGAACAACGTGTAATTTGGTCAAGGAGACGAGATACGACTTGCCAAAGAACAAGTTTGGCTACTTCAGTCCTGAGTTAAGGCTACTTCAGTCCTGAGTTAACCACCAGCCTTTGGCAATACATTAAGGCTTGGTGCCACAATTAAATGTGGCCTTGTTTAAAAAATTCAGGTGAGTGCGTTCTGCACCTATTTGGTCCGATAGTAATTCAGTTTCTTCCGAGTTACTCTAGAATATCTTCAGGCCCTACCCCTCGCCATAGTGTAGGAAGCTATCGTATCGACAAAAAAAAAAAAAAAAAAAACTTCAGTACTGAGTTTCTGACTTCATTTCTCATATGGTTCTAGTTTAGACGAAATGGTTATTTGATCAATACTCTAGCTACCAATCCAAAGTGATTTAGAAGCCAAAACATAAAATAGATTTTTAAGAGAAAGCACTAAGGTTAGAAAAACCTGGATGAAAATTTTTGGACCAGGAGAAAGGGAATGCGAAAACAAAGAAATATTATACATCAATTTAATTAACAGGATTAGGCAATAATGCAGTAAAAGAATCAGATAATTCAAACTTGAGGGAATTCCCAGCTGTTTTAATGCATTGCATTGGATCCATTTAACCATCTGTTTAATCAAATTTCATTCCACTCACTCAATTGCACAGCTGGCTTAATTGCTCAATTACACAAGCAAGATTATACAAAGAATCAGTTTTGACGTTTAAATAACGAATGAAGTACGATCATGATCCTTGGCAACCAATACAAATTAATTAATCCATGTGATGAAAGATGGTAGATAACCTCGTTAATCATGGTGTGAACTCTTAATTTAATTAGCAAATTGGATCAACGTCCGCTAATCATTCTTTTGCAAAAACTTGTTCTACTGGTGAAGGTCTCACCCACAAAATATTGTGATGATTGAAACAGTATTATTATTTTATTGCACGTTTTATTGGTAAGTGACAGGTGCCGAACCTGTGCAATAATAAATACCTACTCGAGAAAAATACAGATTTTGTATATAGCGGTGAGTAGGGTCGAATCCACAGGGACTGGGGATAATTCGTTTCTTCTAGAATCCAAAGTATGGGGGGTTTTGGATTAAATGCTAACTAAATAAATTAACTGCAGAAAATAATTGATTAAGAGAAATAATTAAGGGAAAACTCTAGCCAAGGGTACACTTCAGAAATGGTTCAGGCACTGATCATTGATTCACAGATAATTCCACATTTATTAATAGATTAGTTATAGTTGTCATGCACGCGATAAACAACCAACCCTTCCTTAATTTCTCGATAGCTAAGGTACGACCGTTAGCTATTTCTCTAACCCAAAAACAACCCTAGGTACGACCGTAGTATTTAATTTCTAGATTGCATTAATAATTAGAAAGGCCCAATCCTAACTAACAAACACGCTACGAGGGTTTGTTTAAACTAGATCGTATGCTCCCCTGACATAAACCCAATTACGCCAGTTGCTACTAAGATAGAGATAACGAACAATTACGGATTCAATTATCCCTATTTAGCAAAATAGCCTATGTGAATAATTAAATATTGCGCATCTATTCAATCACTCACACGAGCTATAGCAATTAAAAGCAGGAAACATATAAATACCAATAAATTAAGGAAGCAATTAAAATAAATTAGATCTCACAGTAATTGTTGAACCAAGTCTTCAGTTGTCCCCTTGACTAGAATTAAGAGGTTAGTCCTCCATTAATGGAGAACAACCATGCGAAAGAGCTAAGAAAAGAAAACTAAAACTATGCTAAAAACTGTCTCCGTAGCCTTTCTTACAATTGTCTTTTTATAGCCAAAAGGAAGATGATCCAAGCTATCCATCCAGTGGTCCCCACAAATAAGGAACAAAAACAACTCTCAAAGCTTCCTACGTTTCTTTCCTTCCAAAGTCCAATGACTAATGCTTTTCTGTGGTCCCCGCCGCAGATTCCAAATCAAAGTACAAAAGGCAAGGCCTCTTGATGTCTCCTCCTCTTTTTCGTCTTTCATTGCTCTTAGGACTCTTAAGTACTCAAGACACTTCTAATTAGCAGAAGAAATGCAGTCCGCGTATATCACCATGTGGGCCAAGTCTGTGGCTTATTTGAAGTCTCAATTATCTCCAAAAGTCCCTCCTTTTTTGTAGTTTTCTGCTTCAATCCCTGAAATTGGGTCCAATACCAAATATAAGTAAATATTAATAATTAAAACAATATTTGGCAAGGATAAAAAGGAAAATTAACAATAAAATTGCTAACAATTAACACCCTATCAATTCCCCCCACACCTAAATCATGCTTGCCCTCAAGCATAAGAACAGCAATTGAACACCAAAATTTTGACAATGGCTATTGCTCTAACTATCATATTGCCAAGATACCCAGAAAAACATATATCAAGCATCACAGTTAAGATCCAAGAAAAAACCACTCCGGTTAGCTTCTCAACCACCAACTCCTCCAATTTAAAGCAAACTAATCTAAGAAAAAGGAATGGTTGCTCACATTTATCAGCAAATGGTCCAACTATTAACCAAAATCTCGACATTAAGATCACAAACCGGCAAGCTGACTTATTCACATACTAATACAATCTTTATTTTTTTTCATTTTTTTCATTTTTTTTTTTTGAGTAACAAAAGACTTAGTCTATAGCCCTTAGAGCCTTTTGACGCGAACTCCAACATTTGACGGATGGAGGAGCCCGGTTACTCAACTCTAATTGCTACGGGACCACGCACTCATAGCAACTACTACCTTTTGACGCGAAAATCAACACTTTAGGTGAAAATCCCCGGTTACTCAGTAGTAACTACTAGCGGAGTACAGTCAACTCTTATTTACAACCATGTAGCACAATAACTAAAATAACACAAAAATAACAGCAGCTAACCTCAAATTTCCAAATATGGAGAACTAAAATTAATAATTGGACCTATTCACATGAAAAATGCCAACAATCATTCCCCATGCTTAGAAAAGTTAACCAAAAATAGAAAAAGTTAAGCAATTATTGATATTCACCAAAGAGATATTCCTGAACTCAACCACATCAACTTGATACCTTTTTATTAATAACACTTAGCAATAGCAGAATTAGAGACAACAATCCAACATCAAACTTGGTATTCAAATAAAAAATTGACCACTAGGAAGAAAGAAAAGGAAATAAACGAAAAATAGAACAAATAACAACGAAAATAAAGGAAAAGAAAAAAACTAAAAGCTGAACACCAGAAATACCAGCTGTACCACAGCTCTCCCCCCCACACCTAAATCCGACATTGTCCTCAATGGAGATCATAAAGTAAAGAAAGCGAATAGGACAACTACACTTCCCTGAATACGTGGTGGAAGGTCTCGGGCGGCTATGGAATAGGTGGGAACGGTGGAGTGAAAATGGTGCTACGGTAGTGCGCGGCAGTGAAAGATTGTAGAGGGAAGGAGAGCTCCGACGTGCGTCTTGATCCAGGCGAACTAGAGTGCAACAGAGAACTTCAAACCAGCAAATTTCTAGACAATGCAGCAGTTTCAATCAATGGCCGAGGACGTCCAACAATGTGCTTGAACGCAGTCAATTCCAACGAATATGGCGATCAAACAGACTAGAAGCGGTAATAGAGTATAAATAAATCAACAAATCTCAACAAATGAACCCAATTCTACCCAAAATCGCAACAAATGTTCTAAAGATTTAGCAATTGAAATCAATAGGTAAAATACTCCCAGCAAGTCAATTAGACGCCACCAACAGCAATAAGCAAAGGACGTGGCACAGTAGCCCTCCAATTCAACAAACAAACGCAGAAAATGCCCACCCAAAGGCACTTCAAATGACGCAAGACAGAAACTAGCAAAATAGAACTCAAGTGATACCAACAGGGACCCCAACAGAGCAGTGAATTCAACCAATTTGAGCAAGTGAACCTCAACAAATGTCACCAATTGGACAATTAATAACCCAATTCAGCCGACCAAAATTAGCACTTGAGCCAAGCAACAGGCAATCCAACAACAACAATTCAGAAATTGGACAGAAATAACTCAAGAAAGATGCCCAGTAGTCAATGAGGCAACCAATAACACAGGAGTAACAAATGGTACGTACACTACCCTCACCAGTGCCACTGGTGTATGCACAGGGGAAAAAGTAAATCAAATGGCCAACCCACTGCACCTGATAGATCCGAACACACCCAATAGCACCAAAAATGAGCAGAAATCAAAACGAGAAGCAATTGGCAACTAACTCCCAAATCAACCCCAAAGAATGCACCAATTGTACTTAACGGGACTAGGGACAGTGCTAGTGTGCTAATAAATCAACAAATGTCTCCAATTTAGGAAACCATGGGAATTAAGAGGTTAGTCCTCCATTAATGGAGAACAACCATGCGAAAGAGCTAAGAAAAGAAAACTAAAACTATGCTAAAAACTGTCTCCGTAGCCTTTCTTACAATTGTCTTTTTATAGCCAAAAGGAAGATGATCCAAGCTATCCATCCAGTGGTCCCCACAAATAAGGAACAAAAACAAATCTCAAAGCTTCCTACGTTTCTTTCCTTCCAAAGTCCAATGACTAATGCTTTTCTGTGGTCCCCGCCGCAGATTCCAAATCAAAGTACAAAAGGCAAGGCCTCTTGATGTCTCCTCCTCTTTTTCGTCTTTCATTGCTCTTAGGACTCTTAAGTACTCAAGACACTTCTAATTAGCAGAAGAAATGCAGTCCGCGTATATCACCATGTGGGCCAAGTCTGTGGCTTATTTGAAGTCTCAATTATCTCCAAAAGTCCCTCCTTTTTTGTAGTTTTCTGCTTCAATCCCTGAAATTGGGTCCAATACCAAATATAAGTAAATATTAATAATTAAAACAATATTTGGCAAGGATAAAAAGGAAAATTAACAATAAAATTGCTAACAATTAACACCCTATCAGTAAGATAACTTATTTTATCTCAAGTTGCAATGCCATCTTTAAATACATTAATTGTTTGACCTCAGGCCTACTGTCACCAGGCATGGCAGAGTTGTACCTCCCTAAACAAATTTTCTAATACAGGTTTTTCTTTCTTTTATTTATTTTTTCTACAAACAGGACCATCTCTTTTGGTGCTTAGCTGATGGAAAAAGAAATTATTCCATCTGTGGAAGTTGTACTCAAAATTGGGATGGAGGTGATATGAGTTCTAAATCATAGTACAGGTTGTTGGATAGTGAATTATTTGGAATAATTTAAAAAAAAAATATTGTAACACTTTTTTGATATGATGTAGGTAAAATATAAAGGTAATTAAAAAATTTGTTGATGATATAAGCAAAAAAAAAAATTATACAAATAATTTACAATCCAAATAATTCCATTGTTGTATTCTCAGTCCAGCTCAAGTGTGCCGAGATAGAAAAGGATTATTGTAATAATTTTTTATGATGCGATCCCCTTGAAATACAAAAGTGAATAGAGAATGTGCTATGGCACTAAAGACAAAAATATATTTAAAATGACAATATTACCTAAAGTCTATGAATATTTTCTCAGCCCTTCCCCCTGATTCAGTTAATTTGGAAGTACTAAAGACAAAAATATGATAAACATTCAAAATTTTAGAAAAAAAAAGTTGTAAAACAAAAAAGATATGTGACAAAGCGCTAAAAACACGTACAAACACACACAAAACCAAAATAGATAAGCCAAAAACAGGATAGTGTTTTCGTGCAATTAGCAATAAGAATTCTCTAAAAGGCCGTCAAACCTAAAAAGTAGGGAAACTAAGAAGTAGAAAAACAAAGCTGCTAAAATTCTTATGGCCTCCAGATAATTACCAAGTTTTAATCATTACATTTGATCTTAATCCAATCGAAATCACATTGGCCCATTGGCACTGGCATCGACTTGTCTTCTCTCCACTGGACTATTTAAAAACCTGGTTTCCAGGCGGCTGTCTTCCAGCTGAGTTAGCAGGTGAAAGAACACAGGAGTTGACTTCTTGCAGACTTCTCTCAATTTCTTCCCCTCTGGGCTCTAGGGGACCAGGACAGACAGGAATTTGAGGTAAAGAAAACTAAACTTTCAACACCATTTTAGCTTTGTATGGCAAAAATGTGTTCGATCTTCTTGAGCTTTTCTTGTCCTAATAAAGTTGGTTTCCTTCATCTTTTGCTCTGCAGAAGAAAAAGGTGAATCCATAAGGTTCAAGAAGAAAATGGCATTTCTCAGAATCATGAGTAATTCTTCTCACCTCTGATTCATCCACATATTTCAGCTTATTTGACTTGTTCGTCTGTTCCGAATTGGCCCTCCTGCTGGATTAGTCCGATCTCTGGATGGTACTAATGCTGATTTTCTTGCTCTGTTGGCAGTTCTGTTGTGGGCGGATATGCTTGCAACATATGTGATGTGGATAATGCAGAAATACTTAACAGATGTTTGGAAGCTGGGAGTTACTCGTGCTGCTGGAATCATGAATGTCTACACCGGCCTCACTAAATTTCTGCCGTTAGTCTTTTTCATCTTTGTGGATGCTGGCCTTAGTAACTACGGGAGTCTGCTTCTCTCAAGTATAGCCTTTTCTATTGTAAGTTCTTCCGCTGGTCAACTCCTTTTCATCTAGTTACTTCATTTAATTGAACCATGATTAAACTTCCACTCCACTGTTAGAGACCCATGATTTAACTCTAATGACTCTTAATTAGCTGGAAATTCACCCCTAACAAACTGAGAATATCGAAGTCAATTGTGTCCCTTGATGCAAGAACTTGTATTAATCCAGTTGGTGTAAACTGTTGAAAAGGAATTGTCTTCAGGTATGAATGATTGCTGGGATTGGACATCAATCGTCAGTCCCAATA
Organism: Coffea eugenioides; assembly: GCF_003713205.1. NCBI lineage: Eukaryota > Viridiplantae > Streptophyta > Magnoliopsida > Gentianales > Rubiaceae > Coffea > Coffea eugenioides. Next base: position 35,558,211 of record NC_040045.1, on the reverse strand, counting down.
CTAGTTTTGTCCCTTTTGAATGTGTGACCATTAGTTTGAGGCCATTGTGAATTTGTAACTCAAGAACATTAGCTAAAAATGATGATTGGTCTCTCTTGAATTTTACACCTTCATTGGCTGACAGGGTATGGGATTTCTGTCAATGTCAACACCACCAGTTCTACACAAGGTCACAGGGACCTGTAAAGATTATGAGCCAAACTGCCTTGGTCATACACAAAAGGCCCTCTTCTACACAGCTTTAGCATTGATAGCAGCTGGATTAAGTGGACGTGTTGTCTCACTGGTTGCACTCGCCGAGAATCAGATTGAAAAGGATCCAGATGAACCTAGACCCCTAATAAATGTGTGTGATCGATTTGGTTTTGTTCCAGATCTTACACACTACCTGTATACAAACAACATGCTCCGGTATATTGAAGGATATGTGCAGAAGGTCAGTTGCTTTTGAGAACCTACAATTTTGGCAAATGGCGCATACACTCTGAAGCTGAATTGCTTTTTTTTCATGTGTTCATAGGTCAATCCTGGAAATGCTCCACTAGTTGTGGGGCAGCTGCTAGACGATGAATGTCCCGAAGATTTTATTAAAGGCTTGATTCTCTCTGTCCGTTCGCTTCTTCCTGTTGAGCCTCTCGTGGACGAGTGTGAGAAAAGGTGCTTTTTCGTTGCTAAAACAACCTTTACTTAGCATATCGGTGGACTTATTAACTTTGAACTTCTGATTGCAGGAACCGGCTTCGGTTACTTACCCAATTTTTGGAGCATCTTGTGAGTGAAGGAAGCCAGGATGTGCATGTGCACAATGCACTTGGAAAGATCATTATAGACAGTAATAATAACCCTGAGCACTTTCTCACTACCAACCCATATTATGATTCACGTGTTGTGGGCAAATACTGTGAGAAGCGTGATCCTACCCTTGCTGTTGTTGCCTATCGGAGAGGGCAGTGTGATGATGAACTCATCAACGTAACAAATAAGAACTCCCTGTTTAAGTTGCAGGCCAGGTTCGTTGGTTTTCTGTGCTTAATTTGCTGTTTGGTCTGCTGATTGGTTGGTAATGCTTTGACTTGTTATTTGTAGGTATGTAGTTGAAAGAATGGATGGTGATCTGTGGGAGAAGGTCCTGAACCCTGAAAATGAATATAGGAGGCAACTCATTGACCAAGTTGTATCTACTGCTTTGCCTGAAAGCAAGAGCCCTGAACAAGTTTCTGCTGCTGTCAAAGCATTCATGACAGCAGATCTTCCACATGAACTCATTGAGCTTCTTGAAAAGATTGTGCTTCAAAACTCTGCGTTTAGTGGAAACTTCAATCTGCAAAACCTACTCATTTTGACAGCCATCAAAGCTGATCCTTCTAGAGTTATGGACTACATTAACAGGCTCGACAACTTTGATGGACCTGCAGTGGGGGAAGTGGCTGTGGAGGCCCAACTATATGAAGAGGCTTTTGCGATTTTCAAGAAGTTCAATTTGAATGTGCAAGCTGTCAATGTGTTATTGGATAATATCCGAGACATTAACCGTGCTGTGGAGTTTGCATTCCGTGTTGAAGAAGATACCCAATGGATTGTAAAAGTAGCTCAATGTCCTTGGATCGCAAAGGTCCTGATGGAAAATTGATAAATAAGCCGAGCTTACGACTCCCATCATTCAAGGCCAAGAAGCCGAGCTTACGGCTCCCATCATTCATGGTCAAGAATCAGGAGAGAGAGCAGCAGCAGCAAACTGAGAGTACTAAAACGGCTGAAGTTGATCTATCACAACTTCAATTCCAACCACTAGAAGCTATGCTAGCCCTTGCGCAAAACGACAGCGGAAAACTCCCTGGTGCTTGTTGTATATTGCTTGTTCCTGTTGTTGGTTTAATTGCTCTACCATATATAAAACCATGGTCAATTCGGTTTGGAATCCCAGCAATCTGTACATTGGTGGCAACACTTGCATTTGTGCAAGGTACACGTTCGTGCAACAAAGAGGAAAACAGACCCGCAGAAGGAAGTACAGTGACAAATGTTTTCAGAGTCTGTGTGGCCTCCACACGCAAAATGTTTGAAGATCCCAAGCAATATTCAGAGCTTTATGAGAAACATGATACTGACACTCCAAAATTGCCTCATACCAAGGGGCTACTCAGGTGTGACAAATTTTTACCCACTGGTATTTTGTTTTCTATACATTATTTAACTTCCCAAGATTGATTAACTTGTTCGTTTATAAAAACTGAATTCTGGTCAATCATCCATTAAAATCCAGATATACTGGCTCCTGATAGTGGTGCAACAAATTTGTATGATTTTATGCCAAATTTAGTAAGAAACGCATCAATGCTGTGGGCGCCCCCTGCTTCCAAATTCCATGGAACTCTATTTTATCATTCTAACTAGTACCAATGGCTTATGATAGTTTGCTAAACTCTAATAGTGCATATGCTTTCCAATCAAATATCTACATTGCCAGTGGAACGGTTTTAGGGTTGTGAAATTTCCAGCAGATTTATAAATTTAGATTATCTGAGCTCATTTAGTCGAAATGTGAATTTATTATATCCTGTTCTATACTCGGAAAGCATGATGCATTTGATTTTCTCAACTCTGGCTCTTGCTCATTTTTATCCTTTGTGCATTTGGCTCAGTTTCTTAGACAAGGCTGCCATCCGATTGAAGACTGAAATTGAAGAACCAGAAAAATACAGGTGGAGACTGTGCACTCGGACAGAAGTAGAGGAGACAAAAATCATAATCCGCATGATTCCAATTTGGATCGCCTTTGTAATTTGTGGTGTCATTACTTCTGTTGGAAACACATACTTTGTAGAGCAAGCAAACCACATGAATTACAAGATTGGAAAACTAAAGTTGCCCGATTCTGTCATTCTGGTGTTCTATGGAATATCAAAGTTACAGATTAAGTCAATCTACGACGCCATTGGAAGGTTCTCAAGAGAAAAGTATGCGCCCTCAATTGGCATTGCGCTTGCTACGATCTTCTCAGTGTTATGCTGCATAACTGCTGCCGGAATCGAAACTCGAAGGATACATGTGATCAGAAGTCATGGATTGCTAGATAAACCGGATGATAAGATCCCTTTAAGTGCGCTTGTGCTTCTTCCACAGTATTTTCTCCTAGCAGGTCTAGACTCGTTCTTTGAAAACAGTGTTACCCCTTTCTTGACTGATCAGAGTCCCCCGTCGATGAAGAAGCACCTTGTCTATCTCAGTCCAGGATTATCCGGGCTAGGAACAGTCGGAAGTGTTTTATCAGTTTATGTTGTAGGTAAAATTAGTGAAAAGAGAGGAAAACCGAATTGGTTTCAGTACACATTAAATCAGAGTCGCCTGGATCGCTACTATTGGGTGCTTGCTGTCCTGAGTGCTGCAAATTTCCTGTGGTTCGCATTCTGGGCCATATTGTTCCCTCTTAGAGAACCAGGTTCAAATGACAAGAAAGAAACTGGAAAGGTAACATAAAGCCAGATTAACAGCCCTACATTATGTATGAAGTTTGTGGTGGTAGCTGTTTGATAGGGTGCTAATTGTTAGTAATTTTATTAGTAATTTTCCCTTTTATCCCTGCCAAATATTGTGTTAATTGCGGATATCTACTTATATTTGGTTTGTGGACTTAATTTCAGAAAGAGAACAGAAAACTACCAAACCTGAGGATCTTTTTGGAAATAATTGAGACTTCAAACGAGCCACAGGCCAGGCCACAGTGCTGAAAAGAACTGGACTCGTATTCCTTTATTTTTGTTGACTAAGAAGACTACAACCAGAGACTTCGGCAGAGAGAACTTCAAGGCTTGGACCTTTGACTTCGGCAGGGACCACGGAGGAAAGGAAAAGGGCATTAGTCAGTTGGCTCTTAAGAAGAAAGTAACGTACAGAGATGGGAAACAAGAAGCAATTCGGTAGAGTTCCCTTCTTGGACTTTGACTCTTAATTCGGCGGGATCCATGCACTAGGAGAGGCATTAGTCCTCTTTGGCTTTAAAAAGGAGCAGACGTACAGAGATCTGGGATGAATAGTTTTTATCATTAGTTCTTAGCTTAGCTTTTAGCATAGTTTTAGTTTTCTTTTCTTTCTTGGCTCTTTTGATGGCCTGGACCTCAGTTAAATTACGGGGAGATTTTCTCATGAGGCGTGGCTAAGTTTCTGATCTAGTCGAGGAACAACGGAGGACTTGGTTCTACTAAATTTGTGAGATCGAATTAGTTTTTATTTATTTCCATTATTCACTGGTATTCGCCTATCTTCTGCTTTATGTTCATATGGTTGTTTTATTAATCGATTATTCAGGGCCCGGATTCTAGATTAATTCAATAACCTGAAGCTAATTAGGGTAGTTAAATCCGTAATTGTTTAATTATTCTAAATTGGTGGCAACTGGCATGATTGTGTTTGTGTCAGGGAGATAGACAGGCTAACTTAAAGAGACCCTCGTAGCGTGTTGATTGGTTAGAATTAGGCTCTTCTAATTATTCATGCAATTAGGGAATTGAACTTCTATGGTCGTACCTAGGGTTGTTTCCTAATTAGAGAAATAGTCAACGGTCGTACCTTGACTATCGACAAATTGAGGAAGAGTTGGTTGTTTATCGCGTGTATGACAACTATAACTAATTTATCAGATAGTAACTGGAATAATCCTTGCATCTGTGATCGAATTAAGTGAACCATCTCCGAAGTTGTCTCTTGGCTAGAGTTCGTCCATTATTATTTTTATTGTGATAATTAGTTATTTGAATTGTAGTTATTTCATTTTATTTTAATTTATTCCAAGTAATTTAGTTACTATCATTTTCAAAAACCCCCCATATCTGGAACTTGAGAAGAAATTAAATTATCCTCAGTCCCTGTGGATTCGACCCTGCTTACCGCTATATACAGAATTTGTATTTTATTTGAGCAGGTATTTATTATTGCACAGGCTTGACACCTGTCACTGTTAAAAGGTAACAACCATGTTCAACGAGTAATTAAATCGCTCTCAACAAACACTATTTGCCCGCCCTCCACCTTAGATTAAATCGTAAACTATATCATTCTATATATATATATATATATATATATATATATATATAACTTTTAATAGGAAAAGGGTGAGATTTGAGAAGCAAAAAGAAGACGGGTAGTTAAAATCTAGAACCATTAATTTTTGGGGCATCAGCCTAACGATTTTAGTACAACTAAATCATAAATCACAAAAGTGATGAACTTATTACCTTGTTATAAGGGAACAAGGTAAATATAGAAGACCAATTACTAAGTTACTCTTTTAGTTAGATACCAAACATATGTTCTGCAATTTAGTTTAAAAAGAGGATAAAATCAACATGCAAGAAGAAAACCAAATGTACAGCATCAGAAACTAATTGTCCTTCATAAGCTTTCCAACCATACAAACCTCAGTAAACCACTCAAACACAGCACTTTTTTTTTATTTACATTTGAAAAAAAAAAAAAAGGCAGGCTCAGATTGACAATTGACATGCATGGCGGCAAAGTGATAGAAACTGATGCATCAAGTACGCCTATAAGACTCTGTCGGGTGAGCCCATGACATGGACATGGGCCGTGGACCATTTCTAATGGCCACATTATGTGTGGGGCGTATTTGAGAATTGATTGTCAGCAACGAAGGATTTTCTTTTTTTTTTCGTAATTATTTTTGGGGATTAAAAAAAAGTTTAGGAAAAAGAAAAAAAATTATCAAATTGATGGATAGGGATAGAAGATACTCCCGGAGCATTTTTTATCGCTTACACGAATGAATTCTTAGTAATCACCTTATCAAGGGGAGCTACTAGTAGCAAAATTCTAATAGGAGCTTCCTCTATCGTAAGAGCAGGGCAATTTTATTTACGAACTATCTTGGTTATTTTTTAAAAAAAATTTATTGTTCTAATGATAGAGTGTTAATTGTTAGCAATTTTATTGTTAATTTCCCCTGTTATCCTTGCCAAATATTGTTTTAATTATTAATATTTACTTATATTTGGTATTGGACCCAATTTCAGGGATTGAAGCAGAAAATTATCAAAAAGGAAGGACTTTATGGAAAATAGGGAGACTTCTAAGGGCTTCAATTCTTGGGCCCTTGAATTGGTGGGGGACCACAAGCTAGTGAAAAGCATCTAGTCATTTGGGCTCTTAAAAGAAAGCTACGGGAAAGAGACTTGGAACAAGAAGTACTTGGGAGGCTTTGTCCACATGTGTGGGGACCACCTAGATAGCTTTTAGTCATTTTTCTTTTGTTGCTTTAAAAGGGGACAACGTACAGAAGCAAGGGATACATCTAGGGCTTTAGTTTTAGTTTAGTTTTAGTTTCTTTTCTTTCTTTCCTTAGACTGGCCTCTGACACACGCCAGGTGTTCGACAATATCCCCCAACGGGGAGATTTTCTCATGAGGCGTGGTTAAGCTTTTCTAGTCAAGGGGACAACTGACGATTTGGTTCGACAATTACTGTGAGATCGAATTTATTTTAATTGCTTCCTTAATTTATTGGTATTTATATGTTTCCTGCTTTTAATTGCTATGGCCTTGTGTATGATTGATTAGTGCGCAATAATTAATTATTCATATAGGCTATTTTTGCTAAATAGGGGTAATTGAATCCGTAATTGTTCGTTATCTCTACCTCAGTAGCAACTGGCGTAATTGGGTTTATGTCAGGGGAGCATATGATCTAATTTAAACAAACCCTCGTAGCGTGTTTGTTGGTTAGGATTGGGCCTTTCTAATTATTAATGCAATCTAGAAATTAAATCCTACGGTCGTACCTAGGGTTATTTTTTGGGTTAGAGAAATAGCTAACGGTCGTACCTTAGCTATCGAGAAATTAAGGAAGGGTTGGTTGTTTATCGCGTGCATGACAACTATAACTAATCTATTGCTAAATGTTGGAATTATTTCTGCATCAATGATCAGTGCATGAACCATTTCTGATGTGTACCCTTGGCTAGAGTTTCCCCAATCATTTCTTTTAATTAATTATTTTCTGCAGTTAATTTATTTAGTTAGCATTTAATCCAAAACCCCCCATACTTTGGACTCTAGAAGAAACGAATTATCCCCAGTCCCTGTGGATTCGACCCTACTCACCGCTATATACAAAATCTGTATTTTTCTCGAGTAGGTATTTATTATTGCACAGGTTCGGCACCTGTCAATTTTTGGCGCCGTTGCCGGGGACTGGTGCCAGATTGATTTGTTTCTTTTTGAGTTCACCTTGTTTTTATTTTCAATTTATTTTTCTCTTATTTTTTTTATGGCTGCTAACATTCCATATTTTGATGATAGACTGGACTTTGTTCCTGAATGGGGTTATGAGAGTCATGTTTTTCCTAATGATCAATGGGCTGTTGCAAATTGTGGAACTTATTTTGACTCAGGTTATTCAACTGACACATGCCCCGCATTTCAAGACAATCTAAGTGCTCCAATTGATACTTTCGGAGATTTTCCACCCCAATATCAAATGCAGTATGACCCTTATTCAAACGGGTATGATCAAGGATGGTGGGATAATTCCAATTTTGATTATGCGACCGGACCAATGGATTTTCAACAGCAAGAGTCTCAGCAATCATCCTCCGTGTCAGGTATGTCTCTTGAAGAAATGATGGGATTACTAATTGCTAATACAAATCGATTTCATCAGGAGACACAAGCGAGTCTAAATCGATTTCATCAGAAGACACAAGCGAGCCTTCGCGACCTGGCGGATCAAATGCGTCAATTGACATCCAGGATAGAGCGATTAGCTTCTCACCGTGAAGAATTGCCCTCACAAATCAATATCAATCTTGAAGGAGATGAGAGTGCAATTATCTGGCCAAATGACATGGAACTGCAAGAGTTTCAAGGGAACGGATTTAAAGATGCAGTTGAAAAGGAAGTTGAAGTGCAAAAAATGAGACTCCAGGATCAACTCATTCAAGTGAATGAATCCAGTGAACAATCTCCAAATGCGGTGACATCCCCTCCACTCCTTCATCACTATTCTCCTGACTCTTACTCTTCAATTCCTATTAATGAAATTGACTTTATTATACCAGACAATTTTGAATTTCATGACAGGAATAAGTTAAGAGTGGCAATGGAAAAATATCTTGAACCGAAGAATGCATGTGATGGAGGAGTGAATGGAGAATGCAAATTATCGTTGACTTGTTTAGCACCATTTACTAGTCCATGGAAGCCCGTAGCTCGTGTGCTCAAAGATTACTCCATCTATGAGGGTTACCAGGATCATATTGAAGGTGAAGCATTGAAGCGAGCCACAAGATTTTATCCTCCATGAACAAGACATAACAATGTCTAGCCAAAGACATTAAAGAAAGGCGCTTTTTGGGAGGCAACCCAAATATTGGTTTCATTATTTTTAGTTGTTCAATTCTTTCGTTCTGTTGTTTCTCATTTGGATAGTAGTTGGTCTTGATATTTTTCTCCATTGTGATTAGGAAGTGAAATCTTGGCGTGCCCACGCAGTGTTTAGGTCTCCTGAGATCAGAGGACGAACACCAATCTTGGCGTGCCCACGCGGTGTTTGGGTCTCTTGAGGTCAGTGGATGTTTTGTAATCTTGGCATGCCCGCGCGGTGTTTGACGACCCAAAACATAAAAAAAAAAAAAAAAAAAAAAAGTTTCAAATTTTCACATTGAGAAAATTCAAAAATTCAAAAGGCATTTTTCTTTTTCTTCAAAAATTCAAATTTTGGAATTTCAAATTCAGGAAAAAATTTGAAAAAAAAAAAAACATTGAGAAAAAAAACCCAAAAAGAAAAAAAAAATTAAGAATCCAAAGAAAAAAAAAACTATTTTTTTTTTCTCTTTTCTTTTTCTCTCTTTCTTTCTTCTTTTTCTTTCTTTCTTTCTTTCTTTCCTTCTCTTCTTCCCCGCTGCCCTGCTTTCCTTTTCTTTTATTTCTTCTTTCGGCTGCCCTCCATCCTCCGCACACCACCAAGCACGACAGCCCACACAGCGGCGAGCTCACTCCGCGCGTCTCCGCCACCACCACGCGAGCACCACCAGCTTGCCACCCTCTCGACCACCTCCAAGCTCCAAGTTTCCTGTCCTTTTGCGCGCTCAGCTGCTGACTAGCCGCCATCCACCACCGGCTACCCACTTGCCGCACGCCGCTGACCAGCTGCCATCGCCGCCGCCTCCGTTCCAAGCTTCATCCCCGCCACCTCCACTCACCAGCGCCTTTGACCACCGCCTGCCCACGCTCCACAGCCGCGGCCACCACCGCGCGCCACCTCCCTCTTCTCTCTCCCGCGGCCATCATCAGCTCCGCCTCCGCTCACGCCAACCTCCAGTAGCTCCATCGCCACCACCTCCTTGCCGCGCGTCACAACCTGCCCAAAATTGGCAGGTGGAGGTATTCCAATTTCACCTTGATTAGTATTTCTCTGGTCCTTAAATTACTGGATTTTGCACATTTTTTGTGGGTTTTGTGATGGCTGAAGCCAGTAAGTAATTTGGGCATTTTCTGGGTTTCATTATAAGGGTGGAATTACGTTTCTTTGCTGCTCCATTTGGGGGTATTTTCTGGTATTAATTACATTGTTGAGCATTGATTGGGTTTTATCTACTCAAGGCCTCTATTTTCATCTGTGGGGATCACATTTGAGTGGGCCATTTGATTTAGTTCTTCCCTATGCGTGCACCAGTGGTATTGGTTGTGGTGGTTTGCCTAAAATTTATTAATCTTATGCGATTGCCTACCTGATTGACTGCTGGGATTAAACTGTTGTCCGAACTCTGAACTGTGGTTGCTGGAATTGCCTGTTTGCTGGGACTCTTAAATTTCTTAAGGTTTGGTCACTTGAAGTGGGTAATTGAATGACCAATTTGTGACATTCGTTGAGTTTCACTTGCTCCAATTAGTTGAATTCATTGCTCTGTTGGGGTCCCTGTTGGTATCACTTGAGTTCTGCTTTGTTAGTTTCTGTATCGTGCCCCTTTATCTTATTTTGATTAAATTGGAGACCCAGTGCATTGGGTTATGTCCTGCAACTGATTTGCCTAGTCTGATAAAACTGTCATTTGTTTAGGCTCTTGGAGTACTATCTGGTGTTGTTTGTATCTCTTAGTGGATTCGGTTGGCTCTTTGATTTAATTTGTCCCTGTGCGTTTACCAGTGGTACTGGCGTTGGTAATTGTTTAACATTTGTTAATCCTGTGTTATTGGTTGACCAATTGATCGAGTTGTGACTACTGGGCATTTGTGATTGAATCGTTTCTGTCCAACCTGTGATTGAGTTGTTTTGGATAAAGCAGGAGGTCATTTAGGCATTTTCTGGGGGTACTTTTTGGACAGAATTGGGTTTAATTGCTGCCATAGTGGGGAGATTTTCTGCTATTTATTCATTTGTTGGCCGCTTGATTAATTTTTTCCCTGTGACTCACCAGTGGTACTGGTTGAGATCTTTTCCCTATCGTTGTTGCTGCTATTTGAAGATACTTGCTTATTTTAAAGTTTAAGTTCTTGTGATTGAGTCGCTGCCGTTGAATTTAATTCTTTCCTGTCTGTGCACCAGTGGTACTGGTTGCAGTGTTGCTTTCCATTTCTTAATCCTCTGTGCCAGACTACCTATTTGATTCTTGAGTGTTGGTTCCTGAACTGTTGCTGGAGTTACCATTTTCTTGGGTCAATTGCTGATTTTGGCAGGTTGAATTGGGGAATGGACTGTCCAATTGGAGGCAGCTGTTACTATTTTGGGACCAATTGTGTCTATTTTGCTGTGATTTGTGTCTAATTGTGGGTAATTTGCTTGTTAAATTGGGAGGTGCCTATAACGCTTAAATTTGCTTATTGAAGTTAGTTGCCTCTGATTGCCTTGTTTAGGAGCATTTTATCCTTTTGGTTTCCTTTACTAAGCTATTTGGAGCACTTGCTGCATGATTGGACTGCCTTGATTCTGAATTTGACTACATTTGGACCACAGGGGCTCATTGATTGCATTTGTTATTAGTGTTCAGGTATTCGTATAACCTGTGGGTGATTGAATTGTGCCTATTGTTCATTGGGTTGGTTTTAAACAAAAAAATTGTTATTACTTTGAAATTCCTGTTTCCATTATCTGTTGGCAATTGTAGTCCCTTGTGATTAGAGTGACATCTAAAGATCATGGTAAGGCCAAGATCCGCTTCTAGGTTTAGGACACCTAGACACTCGCAGCCTCCTCCTACCCCAGGGGCTGACGAATGGCACCAGCTCCAGATGCGAGTTGAACGACTAGCAACTCGGATGACCCACATTGACGTCAACCTGCATCCCATGCGCAGAATTTGGCAGCTTTTATGCCCCATGCAGGCCTTGATCCTCAATTTCCACCTGAACCGCCCCTGTTTTGATGACTTCAGGGAAGTACCGTTGCCCCTCTCTTTTCTTCTGTTGTTACATTATCACATTGAGGGCAATGTGTGACTTAGGTGTGGGGGGGTCAGTTTTGGGTGCTAGTATTTTTATTTTTAGTTTCTAAAGGTTTTTCCTTTATTTTTAGTTTGATATTTATCTCCTTTTTCGTTTATTTTCTTTTCTTTTTTTTTCCTAGTGGTTAGTCTTCATATGAATACCAAGTTTGATGCTGGATTGTTGTCTCTAATTCTGCTATTGCCAAGTTTATTAATACAAGGTATCGAGTTGATGTGGTTGAGTTCAGGAACATCTCTTTGGTGAATATCAATAATTGCTTGACTTTTCTAATTTTTAGTTAACTTTTCTAGGCATAGGGAATGATTGTTGGCATTTTTCTTGTGAATTGGTCCAATTATTAATTTTAGTTCTCCATGTTTGGAAATTTGAGGCTGGCTGCTGTTATTTTTGTGTTATTTTTAGTTATTGTGCTATATGGTTATAAATAAGAGGTGACTGTACTCCTCTAGTTATCACTACTGAGTAACCGGGGATCTTCACCTAAAGTGTCGATTCTCGCGTCAAAAGGAAGTAATTGCTATGAGTGCGTGGTCCTGTAGCGATTAGAGCTGAGTAACCGGGCTCCTCCATCTGTCAAATGTTGGAGTTCGCGTCAAAAGGCTCTAAGGGCTATAGACTAAGTCTTTTGCTATTCAAAAAACAAAAAACAAAAAACAAAAAAAAGGGGCATTTAGTGAAAGGAAAAAGGAAAAAGAAGTGAAGTAAAGATTGTGTTAGTATGTGAATAAGTCAGCTTGCCGGTTTGTGCTCTGAATGTCGAGATTTTGGTTAATAGCTGGACCATTTACTGATAAATGTGAGCAACCATTCCTTTTTCTTAGATTAGTTTGCTTTAAATTGGAGGAGTTGGTAGTTTAGATGCTAACCGGGGTGATTTTTCTTGGATCTTGACCTGTGTCGCTTGATATATGATTTTCTTGGTGTCTTGGCAATACGGTAGTTGGAGTAACAGCCATGGTCAACTTTTGGTGTTCAATTGTTGTTCCCATGCTTGAGGGCAAGCATGATTTAGGTGTGGGGGGAATTGATAGGGTGTTAATTGTTAGGTTATTTTATTATTAATTTCCCCTTTTATCCTTGCCAAATATTGTTTTAATTATTAATATTTACTTATATTTGGTATTGGACTTAATTTCAGGAATGAAGCAGAAAATTACCAAAAAGGAGGGACTTTTATGGAAAATATGGAGACTTCTAAGGGCTTCAATTCTTGGGCCCTTGAATTGGTGGGGACCACAAGCTAGTGAAAGGCATTTAGTCATTTGGGCTCTTCAAAGAAAGCTACGTAGAGAGACTTGGACCAAGGAAGTACTTTGGAGGCTTTGTCCACATGTGTGGGGACCACCTAGATAGCTTTTAGTCATCTTTCTTTTGTTGCTTTAAAAGGGGACAACGTACAGAAGCAAAGGACATCTAGGGCTTTAGTTTTAGTTTTTTAGTTTAGTTCTAGTTTCCTTTCTTTGGACTGGCCTCTGACACACGCCAGGTGTTCGACAATATTCCCCAACGGGGAGATTTTCTCATGAGGCGTGGTTAAGCTTTTCTAGTCAAGGGGACAACTGACGATTTGGTTCGACAATTACTGTGAGATCGAATTTATTTTAATTGCTTCCTTAATTTATTGGTATTTATATGTTTCCTGCTTTTAATTGCTATGGCCTTGTGTATGATTGATTAGTGCGCAATAATTAATTATTCATATAGGCTATTTTTGCTAAATAGGGGTAATTGAATCCGTAATTGTTCGTTATCTCTACCTCAGTAGCAACTGGCGTAATTGGGTTTATGTCAGGGGAGCATATGATCTAATTTAAACAAACCCTCGTAGCGTGTTTGTTGGTTAGGATTGGACCTTTCTAATTATTAATGCAATCTAGAAATTAAATCCTACGGTCGTACCTAGGGTTATTTTTGGGTTAGAGAAATAGCTAACGGTCGTACCTTAGCTATCGAGAAATTAAGGAAGGGTTGGTTGTTTATCGCGTGCATGACAACTATAACTAATCTATTGCTAAATGTTGGAATTATTTCTGCATCAATGATCAGTGCATGAACCATTTCTGATGTGTACCCTTGGCTAGAGTTTCCCCAATCATTTCTTTTAATTAATTATTTTCTGCAGTTAATTTATTTAGTTAGCATTTAATCCAAAACCCCCCATACTTTGGACTCTAGAAGAAACGAATTATCCCCAGTCCCTGTGGATTCGACCCTACTCACCGCTATATACAAAATCTGTATTTTTCTCGAGTAGGTATTTATTATTGCACAGGTTCGGCACCTGTCATCTAATGTGTTAGAATTTTACCTTTTTTAAAATATTTTTTTGTAATAAGAAAAAAGTGAGATTTAAGAAATAGGGAAGAAGTTAGAGGTGGAATTTTCCTAACTTAACAAGTATGAATTTTGAAAATACTCCTCACAATTGGGGATAGCAATGAGGCAAATGTCCGCAGCGAGAGTGATGGAGTGGGGGTGGGGCAGATATAGGGTGGGATGGGGGTTTTCTTCCACCCACTCTTAAATGGGGCGGCGGAGAATACTTGTGGCCCAGCCTCCGTCTTGTCCTCGTATTAATTAATCAAATATAAATACTATGATTAATACATCTATTTTTTTCATGTTGTGTTGGGTTAAATTATTATTAGTAACAATAATATTAGTTTTTCCTAATAATAATACTATTAGTAGTAATAGTGGTGGTAATATTAGTCTTTGCTAATAATAAAGATGCTAAGAAAGAAAAAAAAAACGATAATAGTGCTAAGAAGGGAGAAAAAAAGTGCCTCCATGAGCACTGTTGGGGGAGTGGAGGATTCTCTCGTTTCAAACTCGTCCTGCTGTCATCTTGGGGCTGCAAATGAATTGAACCGTCCGTGAGCGGCTCGAGTCAAGCTCGAGTCGAAATCGAGTTCGAAGTCGAGTTCAAAATATTAAACTCGTTAGCTCGCGAGTCGGCTCGTGAGCTCGAGTATATATATATAATATTTTTTATTTTTTTATTTTGAATATATATATTTTTTATTTTAAGTATATATATATTTTTATTTTCTTATTTTAATAATAAAATTACATATATATCTTTAATATTTTATTATTTATTAAAAAAATATTATTTTATTTATTTTTTAAAAAATAAAATAATTATTTTTTATTTTTTTTTGAGCTCGAGCTTTAAATTGCCGGCTCGTCGAGTTCGAATTGGTAAAATTTAATCGAAACTCGGCTCGATTAGTCCAAAACTCGATTCGACTAGACTCGTTTGCAGCCCTAATTATCCTTACTTACAGTACTAACCTCGACTATATATAATCCTTTTCCAAATCTAAGTACATTATTTATGAAGGGATTTTTTAAATTAGGGTACATCTCTCGCGCATTGTTTCACTCGTAAATTTGGCAGCCTTTTGCTGTGGGTGACCAAAGTGAACAAGACTTGATTCCTCCCGAGTCTTCGCTTTGTCTTCTCATAGTTATTTGCTAAATTGCTTTGTCTTCGCTTTGACTCTGATTGGTACATTTTTTACGAAGACCGTGCATATTTAATTAGCCATGCTACTTAGCTCATTGACAAAGGGACAAGTTTTTTGGCGCTCTTAATCTCAAGACTCTCCTTTGCCAAGAATAAATTTTTTGTATAATTATTGTTTAAATTAATCTCCTATATACAAATAGTATATATATTTGAGAGTGTGTACATTATCACCATTAGATATATAATAATTAATTTAAATCTAGATTTGAAATCCAAATTTTGTATATATATATCATACATCCAACTTAATAATGCATAAAATATCAGTATATATAAGATTAACTCAATTTGTTTCATGAACTAAAAAAAACTTCTGATTGTTAGTGAACTAAAAGAAGGTCTTTGATTATGCCATGTCAATGACAATGGTTTTACTTCAATTTAAAATGGCTCAGACCTTGTTTCATAGTTTAATTGAATACTTTAATTTAATAGATTCAGATCTTAACATGTTCAGAAATATTTAATAATAATAAAAAATATGAATTAATAAAGTGACACTAAATTTGTTAGACAAAAACTTGCTCTAAAAAATAAGTAATAAATCATTCATTTATCATTTAATGTAATATATATATTTATATATTCAAATGTATCAGATTTAATATTTAATAATTTAATGGGTTCAGATTTAAGATTTTAATTTTTGAATTTCAATTTTATCCAACTCATTCTAAGATTAAGAATTCTTATTCGCAAAAGACGTGCCGCAATTCTGCTACTATAAAAAATTAGAGTCAAACTTTTTCTTTGGCAAGTCGTATCTCGCGTCCTTGACTAAAATGCACGTTATTCTAAATCCGTCCACACCTACAAAATTCTGCATTTGACTTGAACCAATCATAGAAAATTTCTGCCCTCAAGTGCAATCATTAGGCTGCAAAAGGAAACCCTTCGCTTTCTCGGAAATGGGCGTTTGAATTTACGAGTGAGACAATACGCGACAGATGTACCCTAATTTAAAAAATCCCTTCATAAATAATGTATAGTTAGATTTGGAAAAAGTTCATATATAGTTGAGGTTAGTACTGTAAGTAAGGATGACAACAGTACGAATTTGAAACAAGAGAATCCTCCATCCCCCCACAGTGCTCATGTTTGAATTAATTAATTTCTTTTGGTTGCCGAGGATCACAAATATAGCTCGTACTTCATTAGTGATTGAAACCTCAAAACTAATTCTTTGTATAATCTTGCTTGTGGAATTGAGCAATTAAGCCAGCTGTGCAATTAAGTGACTGGAATGAAATTTGATTAAACAGATGGTTAAATATGGATCTAATGCAATGCATTAAAACAGCTGGGAATTCCCTCAAGTTTGAATTATCTGATTCTTTTACTGCATTATTGCCTAATCCTGTTAATCAAATTGATGTATAATATATCTTTGCTTTCGCATGCCTTTTCTCCTGGTCCAAAAGTTTTCATCAAGGTTTTTCTAACCTTAGTGCTTTCTCTTAAAAATCTATTTTATGTTTTGGCTTCTAAATCACTTTGGATTGGTAGCTAGAGTATTGATCAAATAACCATTTCGTCTAAACTAGAACCATATGAGAAATGAAGTCAGAAACTCAGTATTGAATTTTTTTTTTTTTGTCGATACGATAGCTTCCTACGCTATGGTGAGGGAGAGGGCCTGAAGAGATCTGGAGTAACTCGGAAGGAACTGAACCACTACCAGACCAGACATGTGCACAACGCACCCGCCTGAAATTTTTTAAGCAAGGTGACATTTAAACGTGGTACCAAGCCTTAATGCATTGCCAAAGGCTGGTGGTTAACTCAAGACTGAAGTAGCCAAACTTGTTCTTTGGCAAGTCGTAACTCGTATCTCGTCTCCTTGACCAAATTACACGTTGTTCTAATCCGTCCACACCTGCAAAATTTCTGCATTTACACTTGACCAATCTTGGAAATTTCTGTCCTCAAGTGCCATCATTAGGCTGCATGAGGAAACTCCTGCTTTCTCGGAAATGGGCCTCCTTGAAAAACTGTTGTCTGGGTCTTGCCTCAAGCTATTGTAGTGGTTTTTTAAAGCATAATTTATGGGTTCTAGAAATTGGGAGGTTAAACCTATATCTATATGGTATGCATTTTCCCATCATAGTACGATTGTAGTTTCAATAGTGTACTTCGATGAATTTGAAATCTCAAGTCAATTACCATATTAAAAAATTGACAATGAAGAAAAAATTCTGGTGCCCCTCTAATAAAATCTTCTTTTCTTGAGGCTACTTCAGTGAGGTTTTCACTTCCTTTTTTTGTATGATTTTAGATTAAGCAAAACATTTGTTTGCTCAATACTCTATTGACCAATCTCAATTATCTATTTTTTATTTTTTTGGACAAACCCCGTGTATGGGGGTGGGATGTCAGTCCAATTTCAGTTAACTTAAGAAGCCAAAACTTAAAATAAGTTTTTATGACTAAAGAGAGAGCACTGTTTTAAAAAAAAAAAACTTGATGAAATTCTGATTTCAAAAGCCTTAGTAATCTTGACGATAATAATATACATATACATCAGTTCAATTATCTGGACTAGGCCATAAATCAAACGTGAGGGAATTCCCAGCTTTTTTAATTCATTGCATTAGCTTCATTTAACCATCTGTTTTAATTAAGTTTCTTTCTTCTCACTGAATTGTACTGCTGGTTTTACTTAACGTTTCAATCATTAATGAAGTACAAGTTATATTAATGAGCCTCGGCAACCACTAGAAATTAAATCCACGTCATGAAAGACGGTAGATAACCTTGTTAATCATGATGTGAACTCTTAATTTAATTGACGAATTGGAGCAATGTCCACTAATCATTCCTTTGCAAAACTTCGTTCAACTTGTGAAGGTCTCCATGCATAAAATATTGCAATAATTGAAACAGTATTACTATTATTTTATTTCATGTCTTATTAGTAAGATCACTTAATTTATCTCAAGTGGCATTGCCATGTTTAAATACATGAGTTGTTTCTTCTAGACCTATTGTCACCGGGCATGGCGGGGGACAGAGACAGAGGGATGGGTTAAATAGTTTGAAATGAAGAAATGTTGGTGAAAAATCTTGAATTCGAATCCTTTAGGTGTGTTAATGAATGCTCAATCTCGAATTAAGTATTATTCTTTCTCTTTTTTTTCGTCGCAACGGTAGATTTCGTATAACCTAATCTAGGGGGAAGGGGAGGGGAATTCCATGTAAGTAGAGATTTCATCGAAAAAAGTCAATTAAAACTGCCACATGAAGTGGCAATTGGTGGGAGGCAAGGATTGAACCCTTGACCACCAAGCCAAAGGCCTTGTGGCTACCAATTATTATTCTTTCTCACATTATATATTTTCTCTATTTAATCTTACCTATCCTCCCTTATATTTATTTACTTTTTCTAATTAATCTTATATTTTTCAAAATATAATATTTGAAATGTATTTTGGAAAATATAGGGCCCTCGTTAAAATATATTTCAAATATTTTATTTTGAAAAATATAAGATTAATCAGGGAAAGTAATAAATACATAATTGGAGTATATTTTTTGGCTGGTAGTATCTTGTCTCCTTGACCAAAACGCTTGCTCTGTCCACACCTAAAATTTCTTCGTTTACACTTGAACAAAAAAATTTCTTCGTTTACACTTGAACCAATTATATAAAATTAGATCATCACGTGGCCCCATTAGACTTCGAAAGGGCACTTTCTTTGTTTTTCTCAGAAATGGGGGTTAGAATAACATGACAACCAGCTTTGAAAAATTTTGTCTGATACTTCTCTAAAAATATTGAAAATTAGTTGGTTAGAGTATAATTTATCGGTGTATAATTGAGTGAAATGGAGTTTTGGTAACTAGCCTTTAACCCTTGAGCGATTTTGGTACCCAAACTTTGGACAAGAATAATTTGGTACCTTATGTTACAACGTTTAACCACATTTAATATACTTGAGCGATGTTTTCAAATTTCTACTAGAAAAAGTCACGTGCTGTCACATGTCCGGCTATGAAATTGTAAAAATATTCCATGTTTGGGCTTATTTGAAGAATTTTGAAATTGCTACTTCAAACTCTTTTTGAATAAACAAAAGAATGAGAAATTTTTCATGTTTGTTAGTTTCACAAAATTTTCAGAGAATTTCATGGTTAAACCCATAAATGTTAGATTAAAATAAGAATATAAAAAAAAAATTGTTTTGTATGTGTTTATCAGAGTGTTTGAAGACGAAAAGAGAGCTCTGAGCGAATATGATTTGCTCGATTCCGTATTTTCTTAGGTTAGTTTATTTTCTTTTTAAATGAGTCACCAAGTTATTAGGTTATTCCGTAAACCAGCCACCAAGTTAGTAGGTTATTTTCCAATTTATTATTATTTTTTTTTACAATTTTGTTGTTGGGCATGCGACTATAGGTGACTTTTTTCAGTGAAAATTTGGAAAAATCCATCAAGTGTACCAATTATGATTAAATATTATAACATTGGGTATTAGATTTATTTTCATTTAAAGTTTGGACATTAGAATCACACAAAGGTCAAAGTTTGGGTATGAAAACTTTTGTTGACATTTTACTCTTGTTGAATTTGAGATGTTAAGCCTAGTCATATGCTATGGAATTTTTCCAACAGAGTACGATTGCAATTCAGTTGTGTACTTCGACAAATTTTAAATCTGAAAGTCAATTACCATACTAAAAAAAAATGATCATGAAGCAAATAGTCTTGTATCCCTATTAATACTTCTGCATTAATGGGGTTATATAAACTCTTCTTTTGTTAATTAAGGCTACTTCAGTACTGAGTTTCTGACTTCATTTCTCATATGGTTCTAGTTTAGACCAATCTAAAGTAATTTAGAAAAACCTTGATGAAAACTTTTGGACCAGGAGAAAGGGAATGCGAAAACAAAGAAATATTAGACATCAATTTGATTAACAGGATTAGGCAATAATGCAGTAAAAGAATCAGATAATTCAAACTTGAGGGAATTCCCAGCCGTTTTAATGCATTGCATTGGATCCATTTAACCATCTGTTTAATCAAATTTCATTCCACTCACTCAATTGCACAGCTGGCTTAATTGCTCAGTTCCACAAGCAAGATTATACAAAGAATTAGTTTTGACGTTTCAATCACTAATGAAGTACGAGCTATATTTGTGATCCTCGGCAACCAATACAAATTAATTAATCCATGTGATGAAAGATGGTTGATAACCTCGTTAATCATGGTGTGAACTCTTAATTTAATTAGCAAATTGGATCAACGTCCGCTAATCATTCTTTTGCAAAAACTTGTTCTACTGGTGAAGGTCTCACCCACAAAATATTGTTATTTTATTGCACGTTTTATTGGTAAGATAACTTATTTTATCTCAAGTTGCAATGCCATTTTTAAATACATGAATTGTTTTACCTTAGACCTACTGTCACCACTCCAAGCATGGCATAGTTGTACCTCCGTAAATAAATTTTCTAATACAGGTTTTTCTTTCTTTTATTTATTTCTTTCTATACAAACATGACCAGCTCTTTTGGTGCTTAGCTGATGGAAAAAGAAATTATTCCATCTGTGAAAGTTGTACTCAAAATTGGGATGGAGGTGATATGAGCTCTAAATCATAGTAGAGGTCGTGGGATAGTGAATTATTTGGAATAATTTTTTGAATAAAAAAAATATGTTGATGATATAAGCAAAAAAAATATATACAAATAATTTACAATTCAAACAATCCCATTGTTATATTCTTCGTCCAGCTCAAGTGTGCCGAGATAGAAAAAGATTATTGTAATAATTTTTATGATGCAACGCACGTGAGATACAAAAATGAATAAAGAACATGCAATGGCACTAAAGACAAAAATATATTTAAAATGGCAATATTACCTAAGGTCTATGAATATTTTCTCAGCCCTTCCCCCTGATTCACTTAATTTGGAAGTACTAAAGACAAAAATATCATAAACATTCAAAATTTTAGAAAAATAAAATTATAAAACAAAAAATATATGTGACAAAGCGCTAAAAACACATACACACACACACAAAATACCAAAATAGATAAGCCAAAAACAGAATAGAGTTTTCGTGCAATTAGCAATCAGAATTCTCAAAAAGGCAGTCAAGCCTAAAAAGCAGAGAAACTAATAAGAAATAGAAGAACAAAAATAGAAAGCTGCTAAAATTCTTATGGCCTTCAGATAATTACCACGTTTTAATCATTACATTGATCTTAATCTAACCGAAATCACATTGGTCCATTGGCACTGGCATCGACTTGTCTTCTCTCCACTGGCCTATTTAAACACCTGGTTTCCAGGCGGCTGTCTTCCAGCTGAGTTAGCAGGTGAAAGAACACAGGAGTTGACTTCACTTCTAGTAGAGTTCTCTCAATTTCTCCCCCTCTGGGCTCTAGGGGACCAGGACAGACAGGAATTTGAGGTAAAGAAAACTAAACTCTCAACACCATTTTAGCTTCGTATGGCTAAAATGTGTTCTTCTTGAGCTTTTCTTGTACTAATAATGTTGGTTTCCTTCATCTTCTGCCCTGCAGAAGAAAAAGGTGAATCCATAAGGTTCAAGAAGAAAATGGCATTTCTCAGAATAATGGGTAATTCTTCTTACCTCTGATTCATCCACATATTTCTGCTTATTTGACTTGTTCATCTGTTCCGAATTGGCCCTGCTGCTGGATTAGTCCGATCTCTGGATGGTACTAATGCTGATTTTCTTGCTCTGTTGGCAGTTCTGTTGTGGGCGGATATGCTTGCAACATATGTGATGTGGATAATGCAGAAATACTTAACAGATGTTTGGAAGCTGGGAGTTACTCATGCTGCTGGAATCATGAATGTCTACACCGGCCTCACTAAATTTCTCCCGTTAGTCTTTTTCATCTTTGTGGATGCTGGCCTTGGTAACTACAGGAGTCTGCTTCTCTCAAGTATAGCCTTTTCTATTGTAAGTTCTTCTGCTGGTCAACTCCTTTTCATCTAGTTACTTCATTTAATTGAACCATGATTATACTTCCACTCCACTGTTAGAGACCCATGATTTAACTCTAATGACTCTTAATTAGCTGGAAATTAGCCCCTAACAAACTGAGAATATCGATGTCAATTGTGTCCCTTGATGCAAGAACTTGTATTAATCCAGTTGGTGTTAACTGTTGAAAAGGAATTGTCTTCAGGTATGAATGATTGCTGGGATTGGACATCAATCGTCAGTCCCAATACTAGTTTTGTCCCTTTTGAATGTGTGACCCCATTAGTTTGAGGCCATTGTGAATTTGTAACTCAAGAACATTAGCTAAAAATGATGATTGGTCTCTCTTGAATTTTCCACCTCCATTGGGTGACAGGGTATGGGATTTCTGTCAATGTCAACACCACCAGTTCTACACAAGGTCACAGGGACCTGTAAAGATTATGAGCCAAACTGCCTTGGTCATACACAAAAGGCCCTATTCTACACAGCTTTAGCATTGATAGCAGCTGGATTAAGTGTACGTGTTGTCTCACTGGTTGCATTCGCAGAGAATCAGATTGAAAAGAATCCAGATGAACCTAAAGAGAACGAGCCAAATTGTAAAAGTAGCTCAATGTCCTTGGATCGCAAAGGTCATGATGGGAAATTGATAAATAAGCCGAGCTTACGACTCCCATCATTCAAGGCCAAGAAGCCGAGCTTACGACTCCCATCATTCATGGTCAAGAATCCGGAGAGAGAGCAGCAGCAGCAAACTGAGAGTACTAAAAAGGCTGAAGTTGATCTATCACAACTTCAATTCCAACCACTAGAAGCTATGCTAGCCCTTGCGCAAAAAGACAGCGGAAAACTCCCTGGTGCTTGTTGTATATTGCTTGTTCCTGTTGTTGGTTTAATTGCTCTACCATATATAAAACCATGGTCAATTCGATTTGGAATCCCAGCAATCTGTACATTGGTGGCAACACTTGCATTTGTGCAAGGTACACGTTCGTGCAACAAAGAGGAAAACAGACCCGCAGAAGGAAGTACAGTGACAGAAGTAGAGGAGACAAAAATCATAATCCGCATGATTCCAATTTGGATCACCTTTGTAATTTGTGGTGTCATTACTTCTGTTGGAAACACATACTTCGTAGAGCAAGCAAGCCACATGAATTACAAGATTGGAAAACTAAAGTTGCCCGATTCTGTCATTCTGGTGTTCTATGGAATATCAAAGTTACAGATTAAGTCAATCTACGACGCCATTGGAAGGTACTTAAAAGGAGCACGCAAAGAAAAGTATGCCCCCTCAATAGGCATTGCGCTTGCTACGATCTTCTCAGTGTTATGCTGCATAACTGCTGCCGGAGTCGAAACTCGAAGGATACATGTGATCAGAAGTCATGGATTGCTAGATAAACCGGATGATAAGATCCCTTTAAGTGCGCTTGTGCTTCTTCCACAGTATTTTTTCCTTGCAGGTCTGGACTCGTTCTTTGAAAACAGTGTTACCCCCTTCTTGACTGATCAGAGTCCTCCGTCGATGAAGAAGCACCTTGTCTATCTCAGTCCAGGATTATCCGGGCTAGGAACAGTCGGAAGTGTTTTATCAGTTTATGTTGTAGGTAAAATTAGTGAAAGCAGAGGAAAACCGAATTGGTTTCAGTACACATTAAATCAGAGTCGCTTGGATCGCTACTATTGGGTGCTTGCTGTCCTGAGTGCTGCAAATTTCCTGTGGTTCGCATTCTGGGCCAAATTGTTCCCTCTTAGAGAACCAGGTTCAAATGACAAGAAAGAAACTGGAAATGATGAAGAAAAAGCTGGAAATGGAGAATTGAGTGAATCTATTGTGGGTTTCGTTACAGATGGAGTGTTGGCTAATTTTACACACTCAGACAAGGCTTGATATATCATCATTAATCAGTAGTCCAATATTCTTTTTTTTTTTCTTTTTTTTTACCGTATGAGTGAGCTTCGGGTTGCCAAAACCTGGCTCATAAAGCCAGATTAACAGCCCTATATTATGTAATAAGTTTGTGGTGGTAGCTGTTAAAAGGTAACAACCATGTTCAACGAGTAATTAAATCGCTCTCAACAAACACTGTTTGCCCGCCCCCCACCTTAGATTAAATCATAAACTATATGTCAATTATATATATATATATATATATATATAATTTCTAATAGGAAAATGGTGAGATTTGAGAAGCAAAAAGGAGACGGGGAGTTAAAATCTAGAACCGTTAATTTTGGGGGCATCAACCTAACCATATTAGTACAACTAAATCATAAATCACAAAAGTGATGAACTTATTACCTTGTTATAAGGGAACAAGGTAAATATAGAAGACTAATTACTAAGTTACTCTTTTAGTTAGATACCAAACATATGTTCTGCAATTTAGTTTAAAAAGAGGATAAAATCAACATGCAAGAAGAAAACCAAATGTACAGCATCAGAAACTAATTGTCCTTCATAAGCTTTCCAACCATACAAACCTCAGTAAACCGCTCAAACACAGCACTTTTTTTTTATTTATATTTGAAAAAAAAGGCAGGCTCAGATTGACAATTGACATGCATGGCGGCAAAGTGATAGAAACTGAAGCATCAAGTAAGCCTACAAGACCCTGTTGGGTGAGCCCACGACATGGACATTGGCCGTGGACCATTTCTAAAGGCCACATTATGTGTGGGGGCGTGCTGGAGAATTGATTGTCAGCAACGAAGGATTTTCTTTTTTTTTTTTCTTAATTATTTTTGGGGATTAAAAAAAAGTTTAGGAAAAAGAAAAAAAATTATCAAATTGATGGATGGGGATAGAAGATACTACCGGAGCATTTTTTATCGCTTACACGAATGAATTCTTAGTAATCACCTTATCAAGGGGAGCTACTAGTAGCAAAATTCTAATAGGAGCTTCCTCTATCGTAAGAGTAGGGCAATTTTATTTATGAACTATCTTGGTTATTTTTTTAAAAAAATTTAACCATGTTGTTCTAATGTGTTAGAATTTTACTTTTTAAAAATTTTTTTCTAATAGGAAAAAAGTGAGATTTAAGAAATAGGGAAGAAGTAAGAGGTGAAATTTTTTTAACAAGTCATGTATGAATTTTGAAAATACTCCTCACAATTGGGGATAGCAATGGGGCAGATGTCCACAACAAGAGTGATGGGGTGGGGTGGTGGGATGGGGGGTTTTCCTCTACCAACTCTTAAATGGGACGGGGGAGAAGAGAAATACCTTTGTCCCATCTTCCGTCTCATCCTCCGTATTAATTAAACAAATATAAATAATATATGATTAATACATCTATTTTTTTCATGTTATGTTGGGTTACATTATTATTAGTAGCAATAATATTAGGTTTTCCTAATAATAGTATGATTAGTAGTAATAGTGGTGGTAATATTAGTCTTTGCTAACAATAAAGATGCTAAGAAAGAAGAAAATAATAATAGTGCTAAGAAGTGAGAAAAAAAGCTCCATGACACTGTTGGGGGGTCATGTTGAAGGCAGTCACTATGGCAATGCCGACTTATGCCATGTCTTGTTTTAAACTGCCAAGGAAGTTATGCAAAGACATCACTGCATCAATGGCCAACTACTGGTGGGGTGAAACGAATGGAAAAAGCAAATTACACTGGCTGTCTTGGAAAAAACTGGCTTTGGATAAAACTGATGGGGGGTTGGGTTTTAAGGATATAGAGGCCTTTAACAAAGCTTTGTTGGGGAAACAGATTTGGAGGATATTAACTAAGCCCAACCTTCTCCTTAGTAAAGTTCTCAGAGCTAAGTACTTCCCCAAAGAGTCCATTTTCAGGTGTAAAGCTCAGAAGAATGCTTCTTGGTTCTGGCAAGGGCTTCTAGGAGCCAGAAGCTTTTTAGAAAAAGGTGTCATCAGGAGGATTGGGAACGGAAGGAGTACAAACATCTGGGAACATAAATGGATCCCAGGTACACCTACTGGCAGGCCTACTACCCCAAGACAAGGTAACAATTCACTGAGGATGGTGCAGGAGCTTATCAGCCTTAAGTGTTGGAATAGAAACACCATTTTTAGTATGTTTAACCAATTTGATGCAGAGAGGATCTTGAGTATTCCGATAAGCCTAGTAGGCAGGGAGGATAGCTACTTCTGGCAACATAACGGGGGAGGTTGTTATTCGGTCAAGTCAGGATACAATTTCCTCATGAAGGAAAGGGACAGTGCTGTGAAGGGAAATACAGAAGCAGCTGGGCCAAGCATAAGAGAAGGAAGCCAACAACTGAAGCAGATGTGGGACACCCTTTGGAGCTTAAACATAAAACATAAGATTAAGCTTTTTATATGGAAATGCATTACAGGAGCATTGCCAGTGAGGGAAGCCATATTTAGAAGAACAGGAATGGGTAACCCAGTTTGCAGAGCCTGTGGGGAGTGCCAGGAGACAGTGGAACACCTCCTATTAAGCTGTCCAAGTACTTTGGATATATGGAAGGTGGCCCCAATTCAATGGGATGGAGTCAGTGAACAGCAAGGAGATTTCAAACGATGGTGGTGCAAGATATCAGAGGCAAAATTAAGACCTGAAGGAGCTCAACATATTGGACTAACTGCAAACATTTTGTGGCAAGTGTGGAAAGAAAGAAACAAACAGGCTTTCGAAGGTCAAAACAGAAGGCCACTAGTGAGAGTAATGAACAAGGCTCAACAGGAGTGGTTGGAACAGGAGGAGCTAAGGCAAACCAAGGACAGAAGGAGCACAGAAGAAACAGCTTCTAATCAGACAGTGCAACATCAGGAGACGGAAGAGAAGGAGCCCATAGTCCTTGAGGTATTCCAGACAAGTCAGCAAAGGCAAATGTCAGTGGGAATTGGAGTCATAGCTAAGACATTCTCACAAACAAGGATTGCAGAATGGGCTTTGAAGAAGAGAATACTTGGAACTAAGCTCCTGGATGCTGCAGTAGCAATTAAACTGGTCTTGTGTAAAGCCTTGGAACAACGTTGGGACAAAATCAAAATTTTGTCTCACAACAAAGCTTTACTGAGACAGCTGAAGCATTCGAGCTCACCTGACAGCTGCTTAACAACTCTGGTTGATGACATTAGTGTTTTACAGAATATGTTTCGCATGTGCTCTTTTGAGCTAGCTAGTGAAGGATATTTATCAAGATGTAAAAGGTTAAGTTCATATGCCTTAGGCATTTTTCTGGATGAGGAACGTTTCTTTCCTCAGTGCAATTGAGCACTAATTGTAAAGTTTCTCGAGCCTTTGCTCGCATCTGTATACTCTTTTTAGTCAATGGAAAAACTTATTGTTTCGTCAAAAAAAAAAAAAAAAAGACACTGTTGGGGGGGGGGTGTGAGGATTCTCTTGTTTCAAACTCGTACTGTTGTCATCCTTACTTACAGTACTAACCTCAACTATATATAAACTTTTTCCAAATCTAACTACATTATTTATGAAGGGATTCTTTAAATTAGGGTACATCTCTCGCGTATTGTTTCACTCGTAAATTTGGCAGCCTTTTGCTGTGGGTCACCCAAGTGAACAAGACTTGCTTCCTCCTGAGTCTTCGCTTTGTCTTCTCATAGTTATTTACTAATTCGCTTTGTCTTCGCTTTGACTCTGTTTGGTACTTTTTTGACGAAGACCGTGCGTATTTAATTAGCCATTCTACTTAGCTCATTGACAAAGGGACAAGTTTTTTGGGGCTCTTAATTTCAAGACTCTCCTTTGCCAAGAATAATTTTTTTGTATAATTATTGTTTAAATTAATCTCCTATATACAAATAGTGTATATATTTGAGAGTGTGTATATTATCACCATTAGATATATAATAATTAATTTAAATCTAGATTTAAAATCCAAATTTTGTGTATATATCATACATCCAACTTAATAATGTAGAAAATATCAGTATATATAAGATTAACTCAAGTTGTTTAGTGAACTAAAAAAGACTTCTGATTGTTAGTGAACTAAAAGAAGGTCTTTGATTATGCCATGTCAACGACAATGGTTTTACTTCAATTTAAAATGGCTCAGACCTTGTTTGATAGTTCAATTGAATACTTTAATTTAATAGATTCAAATTTTAACATGTTCGGAAATATTTAATAATAATAAAAAAATATGAATTAATTAAGTGACACTAAATTTTTTAGACAAAACTTGCTCTAAATAATAAATAATAAATCATTCATTTGTCATTTAATGTAATATATATATATTCAAATATATCAAATTTAGTATTTAATAATTTAATAATTTAATGGGATCAAATTTAAGATTTTAATTTTTGAATTTCAATTTTATCCAACTCATTCTAAGATTAAGAATTCTTATTCGCAAAAGACGTGCCGCAATTCTGCTACTATAAAAAATTAGAGTCAAACTTTTTCTTTGGCAAGTCGTATCTCGCGTCCTTGACCCAAATGCACGTTATTCTAAATCCGTCCACACCTACAAAATTCTGCATTTACAGTTGAACCAATCATAGAAAATTTCTGTCCTCAAGTGCAATCATTAGGCTGCAAAAGGAAACCCTTCGCTTTCTCGGAAATGGGCGTTTGAATTACATAGCCAGCCTCTTTGAAAAACTTTTGTCTGGGTCTTGCCTCAATCAACTGTAGTAGTTTTTTGGCCCTGTTTGGAAGCTAGTTTTTTGGGCAAGTTTTTTACTTACAAGTTTTTTAACAACTTTTGCTACAGGAACTCAAAAAACTTCTCAAAATTTTTTACCTACACACTTCAAAATACACAAAACACACACAAATTCCTCCACCATCCCAACCCAATACACAAAACACACATAAAAAAAATTCCCTTCCCTTTGGCTTTCTTCTTCTTCTACCATCCCAACCCAGTCCACCACTTCCGTCGCCGACCATCACCACCTCCGGCGCCATTTTCTTTTTCTTTTTTTTTGCCTTTCTCCCTCTCCCTGCCATCCTCCTCCTTTACCCAATTTGACTGCCTTCCTCTTTTTTTTTTGTGTGTCCCCCGCAACCCTCCCCCTCCCGCGACCAGATCTGGTCCCATTACCAGATCGCAAAAGTGGAGGGGAGGGGAGCTGCGATCTGTTCGCGCGAGGGCGACGGGGCTGCTGAGGGTGACGGGGATAGATGAGGGGAGGAGAAAAAGAAGGTGACGGGCAGAGGGGGTTGGCGGGGCAGAGGGAGAAGAGGGGCGGCGGCGGAGAGGGGAGGAGAAGAGGTGACGGGAGGAGAAGAAAGGGGTGGCGGGTGGCGGGGGAGAGGGGAGGAATATGGGTGGCGGGTGGCAAGGAGAGTGGAGGAAAAGGGGTGGAGAGCAGAGGGGGGTGGCGGGGGAGGGAGAAGAGGAGTGGCAGGGGAAAGAAGGGGAAGGGGAAAGGGAGGGAGGGGGAAGGGGAGAGGGAGGGTGACGGCAGAGGGAGGGAGAGGGGGAGGGGTAGGGGGTGCTGCGTTGCTGCGGGGAGGGGGGCTGGTAACGGGGAAGGGGGAAGGGAAGGAAGAAGAAGAAGAAGAGAAGAAAGAAAAGAAAAAGAAAAGAAAGAAAAAGAAAAAGAGAAAGAGAAAAAGAAAAAAAAAAGTTTTTCCTCTTAAAAACTTCTACAAAAAAAATTTTCACCTTACAAAAAATTTTACACAAATTTTTTCAAAAACTTCTACAGTGTACTACAGTAAAGTTTTAGACAAACTCTCAAAAAACTCAGGTTCCAAACAGGCCCGTTAAAGCATAATTTATGGGTTCTAGAAAGTGGGAAACCTATTTGGTATGCATTTTCCCATCATAGTACGATTGTAGTTCAATAGTGTACTTCGATGAATTTTAAATCTCAAGTCAATTACCATATTAAAAAAATTGACAGTGAAGAAAATATTCCAGTGTCCCTCTAATAAAATCTTCTTTTCTTGAGGCTACTTCAGTGAGGTTTTGTGTGACGGCTCCACCTCCCCCTAGGGCGTACCTCAGGGTTCGGCGGACCGCCTGCCCAACTCTCGCCGGGACTCAGTCGTTCACTACATTCCTCAAACAGATTACAATATAAATCTCAAATATTACATCAAATGTTCCAACATTTACATATCAAAAGCGAAGCGTTCACGCTTCCACTACGCCACTCTGATCCATGATCCCAATTCTTATACAAGAGGAATTCCACAACAATAAAATCACAACAAGCCTTCCTTCGCCACGAGCCATGTGGAGGGGAATAAAATAGTTTTGGGGTGAGTTAGAAGCTCAGCGAGTAACCAGTAAAATCAAAAATCAAATATATTTCACAATAATGCATTTCGATCATTTTGATGAAGCCATGATGGCTGGAAAAGTTAGCAAATTCAGGGGAAGTGCTGTCCGAACTTTGAAGGGACTTGTTTGCATTGAGTTTGTGATCTAAGACTTGAATTTGAGCAAGGCAATGTTATATGATGGATGATTTCTGAGCCATGGAGGTGAGTGACCCTAAACTATTTCCAAAGTACTTGTGAAATGCTTCTTGCATTATTTATTCGATTGCATATCATGCGTGCTTGCATGTGGATTCATGACATGATTTGGCTTCAATGAGTTTTGGAAAAGTCTAGTGCTGGACACCAACGTCTCCACCTTGTTTATGGTTCATGTTCATGTTTATCTGGAGCTCAAAAAGGGGCTCCCTCTCAATGTTAATGTTAAATGATATATTTGAGCGTTGGGTGTTCAAGTGCAATGATTTTACCGGCTCATGAGAGCAATAAACGTACATTTGATCTCTGAATCATGACATCATTAGAGTTGGGCAGGCGACCCGTCGAACCCTTTGGTACGCCTTAGGGGGAGGTGGAGCCGTCACATTTTGACTTCCTTTTTTTATATATACGATTTTAGATGAAGCAAAACATTTGTTTGCTCAATACTCTCTATTTACCAATCTCAATTAAGTCTATTTTTTATTTTTTTTTGGACAAACCCCTCAGTGTTCTCTCTTAGTCATAAGAAAAACTTATTTTAAGTTTTGGCTTCTTAAGTTAACTGAAATTGGACTGGCATTCCAAAAAAAGAATGCATCAGTTCAATTATCTGGATTAGGCAATAAATCAACCGTGAGGGAATTCCGAGCTTTTTTAATTCATGGCATTAGCCCCATTTAACCATCTGTTTTAATCAAGATTCTTTCCTCTCACTGAATTGTACTCCTGGTTTTACTTAAGGTTTCAATCATTAATGAAGTACAAGTTATACTATTAATTAGCCTCGGCAACCACTAGAAATTAAATCCATGTCATGAAAGATGGTAGATAACCTTGTTAATCATGATGTGAACTCTTAATCTAATTGACAAATTGGAGCAATGTGCACTAATCATTCTTTTCCAAAACTTCGTTCAACTTGTTAAGGCCTCCATGCATAAAATATTGCAATAATTGAAACAATATTACTATTATTTTATTTCATGTCTTATTGGTAGGATAACTTTACTTTATCTCAAGTGGCATTGCCATGTTTAAATACATGAGTTGTTTCTTCTAGACCTATTGTCAACGGGCATGGCAGGGAATGCAGGAATGGGTTGAATGGTTTGAGAAAAAGAAATATATGTGAAAATTTTCAAATTCAAACTCTAGCACTTACACTTGAAAAAAAAGAAAAGAAAAGAAAAGGCATGGCATAGTTGTACCTCCCTAGATAAATTTTCTAGCATGGGTTTTTCTTTCTTTTATTTATTTTCTTTTTTGGTTCTTAGTTGATGGAAAAAGACATGTATAGTTCCATCTGTGGAAGTTGTACAAGTATGCTGACTTTTCTGAAGTAGAAAGTTCGAATTCCTAAAAAGTTTCTCTTCCAAAAATATTGCAGAAAATACCAATATGAGTGGATTAACATGTTTCTTACCATCTCCTTGTAGTTGTTTTTTCTGATTTTAAATATTCTTCTTTAATTAATACTCTTGTGAGATTAGAGTAAGACATCCAAAATTGGTATGGTGGTGTTATAAGTTTGAATTTTTTGAACAGGTGCTCATTGGACAGTCATTAACACACCTAAAATTTATCTAACCTATCATGTTTATACATATACTAGCAATTATTATTCTTCCTTGCATTATATATTTTCTTTATTTAATCTTACTTATCATTCCTTGTATTTATTTATTTATTCTAATTAATTTTATATTTTCAAATCGATTTGTCTAACGAGTGCTTATAGGGCACTCGTTAAAATATATTTCAAGTGTTATATTATATTTTTAAAAATATAAGATTAATTAGGGAAAGTAAATAAATACAAGAAAATATAAGTAAGATTAAATAGGAAAAGTATATAAATGCAAGAGAGAATAATAATTGTTAGTATGTGTATATATATGGTAGGTTAGGTGAATATAAGTGAGTTAACGAGTGCCTTAAGAGTAACTGTTAGAAAAATCTTTTTAAAAAATATTGCACTTAAAATATATCTTAATTGGACACCATTAGATAGATCCAATTTTTTTTTTTACGCTGTTATATTCTTAGTCCAACTCAAGGGTGCTTAGATAATTTTTTTTTTAAATTTTATTAAAGAATAATACTGTAACATTTTCTGGGATATAATGCATGTAAAAACAAATGAAAAATATATTTTTGATACAACAAAAAAAATTTATTTTCAAATAATAAGCTAACAAAACAATGACACTAAGGACAAAATTTTACTTAAAATGGCAGTGTTACCTTAAAATTAATGAACATTATTTACCACTCTCCCCCCTCCCCTTGATTTACTTAAAATGGAAATACTAAAGACACAAGCATCATAAACTTTCAAAATTTTAGAAAATTTAATTGTAAAAGAAAAAAGATACTATGTGATAAATAATTTGCAAAAAAAAAAAAATCACAACTAAATCATAGATAACCAAAACATAAATAAGTTTTTCTACGATTAGCAATAAGAAATCTCCAAAAGCCAGTCAAACCTTCAAAAACAGAGAGAAACTAAGGAAATGGGAACATAAAAATGGAAAGCTGCTAAAATTCTTAGAGCTTCCAGGTAATTACTAATTACCACGTTGTAATCATTACGCTAATCTTGTTTTGATCGAAGTCACATTGGCCCATTACCCATAATTGGCATGGCATGCCACGGCATCAACTTGTCCTTTCTGCAGTCCGCACTGGACTATTTAAATACATTTGCAGGTGGTTTTCTTCCAGCTGGGTTAGCAAGTGAAAGGACACAGTAGTTGACTTCTTGCTGAGAAATTCTCTCAATCTCTCTTCCTCTAGGCTCTAGGAAGCAGGGACAAACAGGAATTTGAGGTAAAGAATAACTAAATTCAACATCAATGCAGATTTCTTTAGCTTTCTGTGGCTAGAACGTGGAATTCTTGAACTTCTCCTTGTCCTAATGCTGCTTTTTCTTCATCTTTTGCTCTGCCGAAGAACAGGGAGAATCCATAAGGTTCACAAAGAAAATGGCATTTCTCAGAATAATGGGTAATTCTTCTTATCCCTGATTCTTCAATACTTTTCTGCTTATTTGATTTGTTCATCGGTGCTTTTGGCCCTTCTGCAAAAGATTTTTGGGATTAGTCCAATCTCCACGTGGTACTCGTGCTGATTTCTTGCTCTGTTGGCAGTTCTGTTATGGGCAGATATGCTTGCAACATATGTGATGTGGATAATGCAGACATACTTAACAAATGTTTGGAGACTTGGATTTACTCATGCTGCTGGAATCATGAATATTTACACTGGCCTAACTAAATTTCTGCCATTAGTGCTTTTCATCTTTGTGGATGCTGGTCTTGGTAACTACTGGAATCTGCTCCTCTCAAGTACAGCCTTTTCAATTGTAAGTTCTTCTTCTGGGCAAGTATATTTTATCTACTTTCTTCTTCAATTGAACTGAATATACTTGCTAATCCACTGTTAGAGTTCATGATTTAGCCTTTATAGCCCTAGGTTAGCTGGATATTCGCTGGTTATAGTTCCATGATTTAACTTCTATAACCCTTAATAGCTGAATATTCGCCTGTAACAAACTGAAAATACAAAAGTCAGTTCTGCCTATTGATTCAAGAACTTAAATTAATCCAGCTGGTGCAATCTCTTAAAAAGAAAATGTCTTTAGGCGTGACCGATTGCTGGGATTTGATAGGAATCTTTGGTCTCAATGCTAATTTTGTCCCTTTTGAAGTATGTGCGAACATCAGTTTAAGGCCATTGTGAAATTGTTATTCAAGAACATTAGCTAAAGATGATGATTGGCCTTTCTTGAATGTATCATGCCTGCAATTATTGACAGGGTTTGGGATTTCTATCAATGTCAACTCCACCAGTTCTACACAAGACCACAGGGACCTGTAAAGGTTACGAGCCAATTTGCCTTGGTCATACACAAAAGGCCCTCTTTTACACAGCTTTAGCATTGATAGCAGTTGGATTAAGTGGACATGTTGTCTCACTGGTTGCATTCGCAGACAATCAGATTGAAAAGAAGCCAGATGAACCCAAAGTCAACGAGCCGAAGTTTGAACGAAGCTCAAAGTCCTTCCTATACAAGTTCAGGAGAGGGCCTGATGGAAAATTGAAATATATGCCAAACTTACGAACCCCATCTTTCATGGTCAATTATCAGAAGAGAAAGAAGCAGCAGCACCAAGGTGAGAGTACTCCAAAAACTGAAGTTGATATATCACAACTTCAATTCCAACCAATGGAAGCAATGCTGGCCCTTGTGCAAAAAGAGCGAGTGAAACTCCTTGGCGCTTGTTGTATAATCCTTGTCCCTGTTATTGGTTTAATTGCTCTACCATATATAAAACCATGGTCACTTCGGTTTGGTATCCCAGCAATATGTACATTGGTGGCAACCCTTGCATTTCTGCAGGGTACAGGTTCATACAAAGGGGAAAGTAAACCAGATGGAAGTCCAGTAACCAATGTTTTAAGAGTCTTTGTGGCCTCCACACGCAAAATGTTTGAAGATCCTAAGCAATATTCAGAGCTTTATGAGAATCAAGACACCAACACTCCAAAATTGCCTCATACCAAGGGACTACTCAGGTTTGACAAAACTTTTCCACTAGTATTTTGTTCTCTATACATTATTTACCTTCCCAAGATAGATTAACTTGTTTGCTTATAAAAACTTGGTTCTGGTCAGTGATCCATTAAAATCCTGAGATGAGGCAAGGTACGGTTAAGGTTTGTCATAATTGGAGCATTCCTTGCAGAATCCAATGTGCAGTGATGTTGTTTTAGTTGTGAATTTTGTTCACGTACACTGGGTCTTGATAGTGGTGCAACAAGTTGCATGGTTGTATGCCAAATTTAGTAAGAAGCACATCCATGCTGTAACTACCGCCAACCTCTAAATTCATGGAACTCTAGTTTCTCATTCTAAATAGTGCCAATGGCTTATAATAGTTTGCGAATATCTAATAGTTCATATGCTTTCCAATCAAATATGTACATTGCCAGTGGAAAGGTTTTAGAGTTGTGAAAATTTCATCAGATTTATAATTTTATATTCTCTAAGCTCAATTAGTCAAAATCTGAGTTTATCATATCCTGTTCTATACTTAGAAAGCATGATGCATTTAATTTCCTTAACTTTGGCTCTAGCTCATTTTTATATTTTATGCACTTCACTCAGTTTCTTAGACAAGGCTGCCATCCAATTGATGACTGAAATTGAAGAACCAGAAAAGCATAGATGGAGACTGTGCACTCGGACAGAAGTAGAGGAGACAAAAATCATAATCCGCATGATGCCAATTTGGATCACCTTTGTAATTTGTGGTGTCATTACTTCTGTTGGAAACACATACTTCGTAGAGCAAGCAAACCACATGAATTATAAGATTGGAAAACTAAAGTTGCCTAACTCAGTCATTCTGGTGTTCTATGAAATATCAAAGTCACGGATTAAGTTAATTTACACTGCTATTGGAAGGTGCTTAAGAGGAGCACACAAAGAAAAGTATGCCCCCTCAATTGGCATTGCGCTTGCTACAATCTTCTCAGTGTTATGTTGCATAACTGCTTCTGGAATCGAAACTCGAAGGATACATGTGATCAGAAGTCATGGACTGCTAGATAAACAGGAAGATAAGATCCCTTTGAGTGTGTTTGTGCTTCTTCCACAATACTTTCTTCTAGCTGGTCTGGACTCGCTCTATGAAAACAGTGTTACCCCTTTCTTGACTGATCAGAGTCCTCCTTCGATGAAAAAGTACCTTGTATACCTCAGTCCTGGATTATCTGGGCTAGGAATCGTTGGAAGTGTTTTATCAGTTTATGTTGTAGGTAAAGTTAGTGAAAAAGGGGGAAAAAGGAATTGGTTTCAGTACACATTAAACCAGAGTCGCCTGGATCGCTATTATTGGGTGCTTGCTGCCCTGAGTGCTGCAAATTTCATTTGGTTTGTATTCTGGGCTGTATTGTTCCCTCTTAGAGAACCAGGTTCAAATGATGAGAAAGCCGCTGAAAATGATGAAGAAAAGGCTGGAAATAATGATGGAAATGAGGAACAGATTCGAAATCAAGAAAAAGAGGAACCTATTGGAAATAGAGAATGGGTTGACCCTTCTCTGAATTTTGTTAACGATCTATTGGGTGCTAACATTACACGTTGATATATGGCTTGAGAGCAACATTAACTTGTCTCAAGAAAGTGTTTCCCACTCAAGCTTCATACTTCATAGGTCTTGTACATGGTTCATACCTTTTATTTTTATTTTTTCCTTCTCTAGAGGATGATTATGCAGAAATTCCTTTTTAGATTAGTTGAAGGATTTTTGTTGTTCATATCGATTTCACTGCATCATTCTATTGGAGGCAAAGTTACCTTATTGTGACCTGATGTACAACTTTTGTATCTAACAGAGAAGAGGGAGAGATTATCTATCTTAATTTTGTCCTGTGTCAGCAATTATTTTCACTTAATTTGGTCATCTGCAGCTCAAATTTGAAGCAATACCAATATTTGCCTTAGTTTGATACAATTGCCCATCCACTAGGCAGTCTAGGCTTCGCTATGTGGATTGTGATTTGTGTTCTGATTGTGATCTGTGATGGATTAACACTTTGAAGTGTTTTGTGTTAAGCTTGAAGTAAGTTTGATCCACCTTGATGGGGCTGAGGGTTGCATTATCATATCAGAACTGAGCGAGGACAAACTACTGGATTCTTTGAAAACCTCTTTTCCATTAGGCTGAGTATTTTGGAGGGATGAAGTGATCACTGTCCAGGAGAAGATGACACTACATTGCAGAAGGATTTACTTTAGAAACAAAAAGGTGCTTAGAAATTGGGTTCGAGGAGTATTCGATGGACGTTAATTGAATCAACCTTTAGTAACTGAAGAAATTTCTCAAGGCTGGATAAAAGCATGTGAATGGTCTCTGATACAAATTATGCATGGATAAACCTGAGAACAGCAGGTTTAGCAACAGAACCTGCAACAACAAAAAACACAAATTTGAGAGAATATTCAATGGTGTGCATAGCAGCAACAGTTTTTGATTACAGAGAGAGAGAGAGAGATAGAGAGAGAGAAGATGTTTAGATGCAATTGCGCCACTAGTTTACTTTCAATGAAGAGATGAAAGACCAATGTGGATTTTTAGATGTGGACTTCAAGCTGATCATTTTCTAAATCACTCTGTTCTTTCTGAATCAGCTTGACAAAATCCTTGGCAGAGGGACTGCACCCCCTCATCTCAATAACCTAGAGTTGGAATTTCTCCTAAACCGGAAGGGATTTCTTGAAGATGTTTACATCTGTACAATACAAGTTGCTCAAGACTGGGAAGATGCTCACTAGACACAATCCATGCTGTAATGTTCAGCAAATCTAATTTCAAAAACTTCAGGCTTTGGAATTCTCCCTCATTCATTTCCCACTGTTGCCCTTCAAATGCTCTGTCTAATAATTTGAGAACTTCAAGGTTGGGAAGTCTTCCAATGGCTGAGATCTCATTCCATGGTAGTTGAAAACTTGACAGCATCAACTTTTTGAGATTTGCAGGAAAGCTAAACTTGGAAGGACTGTGAACCTTACCAGAGAAGCCAACTTTAAGAGATTCAAGTTGCCTCAAACAGCTCAATTCTGGAAAGCTGTTGCAATGATCCCAACATTTTGTAAATATGCATCTGAGTTTCTGCGGCCCAGATAGCCTACCCAACATGATCGTTGAAACATTACTTCCATGATTTAGAGACAGAGTAGAAATGGTTTTCAAATTACTCATTCCAAAGGGGTTTTTATCAAAAGATTCTTGACTGTACTGCTGGAAACGGAAAAAAGCACTGATGATAAGAATATGCCCCAATCTTTCCATATGCCAAATAGCCTCCTGTAGAATCACCTCACCAATTGCTCCTTTCACAATCAAATTTTCCAGATTGCAGAGATTAGCAATTTCTGATGGGATTTCTTTTGTACAAAACCGGGGAGCCAAGTACCTTAGCTCAACCAGCTCTGCTATCAGGACCAGATCATGAGTGTTGGCGCAACCCTCAATGGGAACATTCCTAAATCTAATACTTTAAGAAGTCTAAATTTGGATTCTAATACTTTAAATTTGTTTTCAAAGCATTGATATTCCTAAAATGTTATAGAAATGGAGTTTGTGATATTTCAGGGGTGCTAAAGATTCTTGATGTACTGTTCAATAATAAAAAGAGCACTCATTGCCACTTCCTTATCTATGTAACTATTCTTATATCCTAATTTTGAGCAAAGACTGAAAATCCTCTTTTATTCTGAAATTCTAGTAGTGACCATCAAGATACTAATCCAATAATTGCCTAAATCTTCTATAACTTTTTCAGAGATGACTGAAGTATCCATAATTTTTCACTACACAGCTTGCAATAAAGTTGACCAACACAAAATTTCAGCACTGCATAGTGTGCACCATATTTTGAGATGTCTTGTATACTCATAAGTACGATTGTAGTTCAACCAGTAGCCGCAAATTAATTAGCAAGAAATAGGGCCAATCTGCTGTCATTACAAAGATGTCTGGATAGGGCGTCGAAATGGTGGATAACACTGATGCGTACCAGAAAAAAAAAAAAAAACACACACACACACACTCACTCACTCATGCTTCCAGAGAGATTTTCTTATTTTATTTTATTTTATAAATTATGGGATGAACTTCATATTTTAGCAAATTCTATTGTCTTCTTTCCATCATGTCCTTTGCTATAGAAGTGTTTCATGTAATCTGACCAGGGAACGTCTTTGTAAATCGGCTTCTCTCCAGTCTTCAGGACTTCTGGCAAAGGACCAACAATTCCTCCTGCTTTAGGAGAAGCAAAGATAGGCACAGAAACCCTGTTTTTCACTGCATTAGGAATCACACAATGCTCGATGCTCTTATATCCATCATTGCTCGCAATCTGCAACGTGTCGCCTATGTTAACTACTAGTGCCCCTTGGATTGGAGTAACATGGATCCATTGACCAGCTCTTGTTGCTCGAACGTAGAGACCGCCCACATCATCTTGAAGAAGGATAGTGATGCTCGAAATATCAGAATGAGGGCCAACTCCGTAACTCAATTCTGGGTTCGGACAGATAGAGTAGTGATTAAGGCTGAGTGCACAGGCTCCCGTCAGGAGAGATTCTTTTTCTTCATCAAACTCCTTCACATTCAGTCCCTTCAGCAGCACTTCCATTAGCTTTCTGATTACGGGTTTAGCCCACTTTATGTGTTCCAAAACTTGATCTCTATGAAATAAATTAGAATGTGTATTTAGACCGAATTACTGGACAAGATTCTATGTGTCAACAAATCAGAAGAGTCAAATCAAACAGGAACAGAAGAGTCGAATCAAACAGAGGTGGTCAGTAAGCTATAAGTTACAGACGTCTACAAACCATTGATAGTAGTGTATTTCTTATGTAAATCAATCTCAATATAATCTTAACCTTGTATCTAAATTTTAGGTATACCTGTGAACCTGTCCCTGAAAAAGTGAACCCTCTCTCGATTTTTTTTAAAAATATCAGGCTTTTACGTTGTCTGTGTGATTTTGAAAATTAGAGTTTCGGTGATTCAACTATTGTTCTATTTTACTTTTCCAGTAAAATTTCTTATCCCATTGATTTTTTTTTTCAAAAGATATAGTTGGACTAATCAGATTCATTGCTTCTTTTTAACGAACCTATACGTACGCTCATTGCTCACCACTTGGCTAATGAAGAAAAGCCAAAATTAGATACGATAAAAACTCCTAACTTATTTGCTTACTTGGAAACTGGAGGCCATAAATTTGTACTCTCATCTCCTGGCACATAAAAATGTATCAGAACATCTTTCCACTCCAGAACCTTTTCTACTGAAGGACTATGGCTAGTGCTCAACTGCACTGTGGGAGTAGGAGAATTTTCCTTGAGATACTTCCTCCTATCCTCAGTTGGCAACTCAAAGAACTTGTGAGCAGCCTCCTTGACATTGTCAAGAACCTCAAGTGGGATCCCATGATTGACGATTTGGAAGAAACCCCACTTGGATGCAGCCTCACAGATGGAGGCTCCAACTTTTGGGTCATCCCAGTTGGATACATCAATCACTGGTATTGACTCACCATCCACTACTTGATTCTTGTCCAGTCTTTCTTCTGGGGGTTGGATGTATTGCCTAGGAACGGTTTTGAGGTCTATTTCTGAAAGGCCCTTGACCCCATTGCCTTGTTTTACAACAAAGTCTGTGAGATCATTGGGATCAAATAGGGATGATGATGACATTTCAGAACCAGTAAAGCTGTAGAGCTCTCTGATCAAAGAGAATCTGAATGTTCAGTTTGTAGATTTGGCAATGGCCAATGAAACAGCGCAAGGCTATTTAATGCAGTTCAGATCAGTAATTTGGCTGAGGAAATTAAGTATTGCAATTTAATTAGCTACTTTTATATAGACCGTCGCCTTAATTTCTGGCCGGCTTGAGCTATTCTTAGGAATTGAAAACTTCAATATGCTTCTGCAGCACATAATGTCAAAAATGCAATTACAAAGATTGGAATAGCTTACAGGTGTTCTGAAACCAAACGTAACGATGTTTACAGTTTAGACTCACGTAAAGTTTGCTCATTTGAAAATTAAAAGGCTAACTACATGTAAGGATTCAATTAATCTACGGAAGGGTAAGTAACCTCATATGGCAACTATCTTCTAACTTTGTCTTGCTAATATTTTTTCTGATCCTAAATATATAGGATGGATCCAACAAAAACTACCTTGTGTGCTATTCTAGCAACAAATGAAGTTCATGACAGTAGCAACATGTCTATATGCATCAAAGCAACAAGATATATTTATATATATATATATATATATAGTCTATTAATATAAATTTTTAACCACCAAACTATTTTATGCATTTATAAAATTATCAAGAACTACAAACAACTCATTTGTACTTGTACAAACGAGGTATAATCTGGTATGTGGAGCAAAATAAGAATTCAAATAACTCAAAAGAAAATATCAAGAATTTGAAGAACTAAAACAATGGACATAAGCCTCATCTCCTTGAAACCTATATGTTTTATGTATCCATTTTTTATCATTTCAGAAACACTCTATCAGGTTGAAATGGTCAAAAGATGCTCTAGATGCTAAGATTTTCAAATTAGATTCAAAGAAGTAAAGAGATCAACACCAATAGAACCACACACACACACACACATCTTATATATGTATAGGTGTCATATTTTTCTTAAATTTTCTAGATTCAGTAATTCTTCAATTTCTTAGTTTAATATAGGAGAATATTCATTCTTGAAAAGAAAAAAATCCATAAATTGACTAAACATACATGCGTATACTCACTATTACAGTACTAGTAACATAGAAATGTACAAGCATTTTATGTCCTACTTTCACAAATGATTTAAAATGTAGGAAGTACTATCCTAAGAACCTTCAATTCCAGCTCTAGAAATTTTAATGTTTACAAATTCTGAGGCAAGTTGAAAATTATATCATGTCATATTAGTAATATTCATCCAGAAGACATACCATGTGCTTATAGAAACAATTTTTCAAGGACAAACAAATGGTGATGAAAAATGTTACAAGAAGTTTCCAACAAAAGTTTGATTGGTACAATAAATCCAATAAAATACAAACAACCTCCGCTTGTTGATATCATGTTGATCACCAGTAGAGGAATTCAACGTTTGCAAAAGTATAATTACTGTAAAAGAAAAAAAAAATACCCGTTTGGGTTGTTGTCTATTTTTGATATCATAGAGATTGAAAATGACAATGCAGCAAAAATAATAGCATACCAAGTCAGACTTGTTTTTATTTATTATTATAATTATTTTAATATTCAATAGTGCCGACCCTTCTAGATTAATTCAGAATTGTCTTGTAGTATTACTTTTTTTTGGCAACGATAACAGTCATGTAATCTATTTTATTCTAATTTATAGAGAAAGGGGAGTCTAAGAAGACTTGTATATTAGAAATTAATAAATATACAAACCTGACTAAATTAAAAAGGTGATATGATATCACCCTTAAATATTTTTGCTGTAGGTGACGCCACCTACAACCAAGGAATGGGACCACGGGCAGGAACGGTTGCAACCGTTCCTAGTGATTTTGTACATTTTACATACCGCGTAACTTTATTTTCACACGGCATAACGTTGTTTGCACAACGTGTAATTTTAGAACAAATTTTTATGGGCTCCACACACGTTGTTAAAAATGATGTACAAAAAGTGATCTGGACCGTATATTTTTTTGGAACCAAATATTGACTATTAACAGCTCAAGAGCGATCCATTTGATGACCGCTTCTGCCCCTCATCCCAAAAAATGACCTAAGCCCCTCTCTGTTGGCTCAGCGGTTGTCTTGTAGTATTACTTTCTTTTTGACCTTTTGAAATTAACTGTCTCTTATGATGCATTTTTTCATAAAAATTGCTACTTGTCAGTAGACTTTGGTCCATTGTCAGACTCCCAGTTGGATAGGTAGGCGGCAACTTTTGAATGGTCATAGTTAGATACATAGCCACTGTCCTAGCAGACGCTAAAAATTCAATACTTCCACTTCAAAAGTAAACTGCAAAATATATCAGTAACCTCTTTGGTCGTTCATGTATCAATTCAACCTTTCCTTGGGCCTTCATTCAATAGCTATGATCTTAAGCAAGAAAAGTTTCTTATAGCCTTTAACGCAAAATGTGGCTCACATATATAATCTCATAGCCAAAACATACTTTTATTGATTATGGAAATGAAGCTTATACATTAGGAATGTATAAATTCCAGTTAAATCCAACCAACCACTATCTAAGTACACAAGCAATCACCAGTTAAAACACAAATGGCTCTTTCTCCAATGGAGATATGCTAGGCCGAAATATAGCCAATTCTTGGTATACAAAATATTGAAAGCCAATCTCCTGCTCAGGTCACAAATGAGTTTGTTTGTGATATAAAAGAGAGAAAAAACCAAAAAAAAAAAGAAAGAAAATGCAAAAAGAAAAAAGATATTGAAAGAATGTCGAACTTTAGACATATGGCCCCTTTGTGTTATTTTGCAACACAGCAAGACAATTAGACGAGAGAAAGTAGAAATGTTGTATCTTGCCGTCACTTTGTTAAAGCTTAGAAATTTCTAAAATTTTATAGATGGAGTTCTAATATTTTAACGCTGTTAAAAATATTATAAAATCTTGAAGGCTATTTGATTGTCCATACTTAACCAAATAAAACTATGCTTTACATTTCGTTATTCTATGGAAAACTAGTTT
Organism: Coffea eugenioides; assembly: GCF_003713205.1. NCBI lineage: Eukaryota > Viridiplantae > Streptophyta > Magnoliopsida > Gentianales > Rubiaceae > Coffea > Coffea eugenioides. The sequence continues at coordinate 35,514,533 of NC_040045.1, read as the reverse complement.
ACTTGCTTACTTCTTTAACCTCAACCCATCTAGTTTGGGATATTTGGCAAATTTTCAATTGGTTTGGTAATTTCCTGTCAAACATTCTTTTAAAAAATTAATTTAGATCGCAAAAGAGAGAATCAAAAGCAATTTATTTGGCAACGTAAATAGACAAATCAATTTCACAACCAACTGATAGGGAATTAAAACTTCCATTAATTCCACACAAAATATGTCCCCAACGACTTTGTCCACAAGGAAATAAGGATTTCCGTGGTGGGTCATGACTTTAATTGACGGGTGGACTTGTAGATGCCAGACTCAGCACGTCGGCGAATTTTCCACCCAACTTGGAATGAAAGCAATTTATTTAGGAATTATTTGCTTCTCCAAAATTTGAACGTGCATTTGAAATTCTTGATGTATCATTTTTCTTCTTTTAGCTTCAAGCTTTTTACAGATTAAAAACCACCAAAATGTTTTTTGGCTTACAAGTAAAAAAAAAAAAAGAGTTTATCAAGTCTCGTTTAATATATTAAACGAGGTTTTCACCAATGAAAGAACTATAGATCCATGTAAATATTGTAAAGAGTTTTCATGAAACAAAGTTTGTTTTTTTTTTTTGTACTCGTCCACTTCTATGAAGAAAAATTGCAAGATTATCTGCTTAATAGAGTTTGTGGATCATATTTTGTGAGTCATCAGTATTTGACTAGTTCTTGGTGGTGGACTAAGCCAACCATGCCAATAATTCTAATACATCACTCAAAGAGACATTCCATGAGCACTTTAAGTCGTTATCGTCTTACCAGCAATTTTTGACGAACATTTATAGCAGGGGCGGAGCCAGAAAAAATCCTTAGTGGGGGCAAAAATAATACTAAAATTTTTTATCTACTCTTTTTCTAATTTTTTAAGCAAAAAAAAAAAGTCTCATGTATAAAATCACCATTTCACAAGTTAAAATATTTATCAAATAACCCATTTATTAGTTATTACATTAACTAATCAATTTTCAAATTTCTTTAAAACAGTAATAGTCTCATGCTCTAGAAATATATTTGCAAACAAATTTAAAATAATAATAAGAAATAATTGTTTAGAACCTGATTTTGATGGTCTCCTAAAGTTGGTGAAAAGAGCTGCAAAATGTGGCGGACCCAAGTCCTAGAAGATAAATTGATTCTGGTGCAATCTCTAAATAGGATGAAGTGATCAAAAGAAAGAGTAACAAGCTTTGGTTGTGAAAAAAAATGGCTCTTCTATGTATGTTGAGAAGTGGGGACAACCGAGAGTCAGATGAGGAAAGGGAAATTGGGGAGTGGGGACAAAGGAAGTAAATGATAATTGGATGAAGTGATAAAAAAAAAAGTAGTTGGCTTGGGCGTGAAAGAAGAGGAGCCGGTTGTGAAGGGAAATGGGGAACCACAGGAGTAAAGGGAACTTGGGGAGTGGGGACCAAAAGGAATGACTGATATAATTGGTACTTGACCCTGTTGGTGGGAAAATGGGAACTAGAGGAGGAAAGTGAATGATATAAATTTTGTGGCTCGTTCTTTCACATTTTTTTTAAAAAAAATTATGGGGGCACCTTTAAAATTATGTCAAAATTATAGATGTATTATAAAAATTTAAGGGGGACAGTGGGGGCCGTGCCCCCACTTTAAATCCGCCCCTGATTTATAGCCATAGTTGTTGGAAATTCCATTGAATTGACTGAAAAAGTTTATTATTCAAGTGTCATTTATACTGAAAGTGAATGAGAAGCTCTTCTTCAATTGAGAGAAAGTTTGATAAATAAATCAAATCACCAATCATGGTGGATTGTTGCTCATAACACATTAAAGGAGTTGGCTATCACAAAAATTCTAGCCTTGTTATAAAACAAATCAGAAAAATTACCATTTGTTAGCACGCCACGAGAATAGCAATTGAATCTATTTTTCTTGACTGATTCTTGGATTGCTTATCCAACTAAACTCACATTTATTTCTTGTTGAATAACGGTATCATATAATATTAAACATCCAACTAATCTATACTACTGCTTAAGGGGTTTAGATTCTACGTAATCATACGTAATAGTGATCGCATAGTATAGTTAATATATGGTGGCTAACGAGTTCGTTCAAAATTAGAAAGATAGATTAAATGGATGATACATATTTTAATTCGGTGATAAAATTTATTATGTTTTCTCATGTTTTTATCGTACCATCTACATAGTTTGTTTTAATTTTTATATCTATCATATATGATTTTGCATCGTTCGGTGCTTCAACTACCAATTTAGATAATTAGATGGTGATGGATGTATCGTTTAGGGTCACTGAAGCCATCGTTGGGTGCTCCACAGAGACTTCAAGTCATCGTGCTTTTCCTACCGCACAATTGCGGGCCATGCCTGGCAAATGTCAACCGCCTTATCAAGACCACCGCATCGTGTCTATACATATATATATATATATATATATATAATAAATTTTATATATACTGATAGTGTATATGTTATTATCGTTAGATTGACGATACATGTATAAAAGTTGGATTTCAGTTTCAAAATTTGCATACTTATCAATTATCTACAACTGATAATGTATACACTACCAGCATATGAAGATTAATTAATATATACATATATTGCTTTAATTTTTTTTTTTTATAAATGAGAAGTTTTAAATCTAAAACTTATTTACAATCTTTTTGAGTTTAGTATCCAATCCAATCCTTGTCTGATATTGCATCTTATATCACTTACAGAAGGTATAAACAATTCGAGTAATATGTAATATTATCTCCTTAAAGGAGTTGGTTTACCCATCCAATATTTTGGAGACAGGCTACCGATCTGCAAGTTTCTTGGTAATATAAGTTACTCCACTAATGTTTCTAGCTAATTACATTTCTTTTCATTTGACTGTATGTCACGTTGTCAATTGTGCTATAACATCTGAATTATATAGAGTGATTTATCAGAGTATTTTTAGGGGACAAAAGGATTTTTATTAGGGGAATATTACAACGGAATAAATAGGGCAACTCCCGTCAGAGTATTTAGTTTTTTTTTTTTTTTTGGGACATGCTTATACATGTTGTTGTAGATGTAAGAATTCAGATATTACCAAATGCTGTATTTTCTCTTTCTCCATTGGTATATATTCCCCAATCATCTAATTCAAATGGACACAAACTCAGGGAGGTGTGAAAATAATTTAGAAACTAAACCATATGACATATAAGCGAAGTTATTGACTTTATTTATTTAAGGGATAATTGCCATTCAGTCATGCATACAGCTGTGACTAATATGACTATCAACTCTTCCCAAAAGACTAATTCTACCCAAATCAAATTACAACCCAAATAAAAGTCAATCAATATTTCCATTTGTATGTCACCAATGATTTTTCCCACAATCACGCAGGATTTTCAACGCTGTCTTTCCCCTCACCCGCGTCCGCAAATTTTTCCTTTTCCCACGAAGACTTGAAGTCGTTGTCATTTTATCACCTTTGTATAGTTCCATCCAACTTCCTACAAACACAAAACATTGAAGTGATGCTTTTTGCAAGCGTATAAATAAGGCCACCCGGCCTTCTGAGCTTCCCATATCAAATAAGCCAGTAATACCAAAGAAATCCAATGGAGCATCATCATCTTTGTACTTCTTCATCTTTCCTACTACTCTTCTTATTCAGTTCTATTCTTGTCACTAGCCAGTTCACATTTGGTAGCAGCAAGCAAGCTTCTGATCATTCAAATGTCACCTGTATTGAAAGTGAACGACGTGCCCTTCTTCAACTCAAACATGGGTTGAAAGATGAATCAAATCGTCTGTCATCTTGGATTGGAGAAGGCTGTTGTTCATGGGAAGGAGTTGGTTGCCACAAAACCACTGGCAGTGTTTTGAAACTTGATCTGCGCAATACGGTGCCACTCTATTTTGATGAGGATTATCACTGCACAAATTGCTTGGGAGGCCAATTAAGTCCATCTTTGGCCAATTTGACCAATTTGCGATACTTGGATTTGAGTGTGAATAATTTTTCAACATTCCAAGTTCCCACATTCCTTGGATTGTTGAAAAACTTGAGATACCTCAATCTCTCCAATGCAAAATTTGATGGTGAAATTCCTCACAATTTGGGAAATCTCTCGCATTTACGGTATTTAGATATTGGATTATCATCAAGTGGATCGATGATTAAGGATCTCAGGTGGGTTGCTAGGCTCTCTTCTCTAGAAGTCCTAGTCCTATCCTTGGTGAATCTTAGTACCGCTCAAGATGGATTACGGGCAATTAGCATGCTTCCTTCACTAACAACACTAGACTTGTTTGGTTGTCATCTTTTTATCCATTCTCATCTTTCACCGGTCAATTTCACATCTCTTTCTTCCCTTGACCTTGGTGAAAATAATTTCAGCAACCACATGATCCCTCCTTGGCTTGGTAATCTCACAGGCCTCCTTGATCTTCGTCTTGGTGATAATAATTTGTCTAATCCAGTTCATGGCTTGTTTGAGCAAATGACCTCTCTTCTTCGCCTCGATCTATGGGGAAACCGGTTTGATGTTTCATTCTTCAAATCACTTTGCAACCTGAGCAATCTTACTTATTTGGATCTGAGTAGCAATGACTTGCAATTGTCAATACCAAGTGAAATAGGCCAGCTTTCAAGACTAGCTGCACTATCTTTGTTCGGATTTAACTTATATGGTTCCATACCAGTCAGTCTTGGGCAGCTAACAAAGCTACAAGTATTGGACATTAGTTACACTTCATTAACTGGTGTATTATCTGAAGACCATCTTGGGAAACTTGGAGAGCTACAGTCATTGTTCCTATCTCATAGCTTCCTCACTCTGAATTTGAGCTCCACATGGGTGCCTCCTTTTCAACTCCAACAACTTGAAATGGCATCCATCAAAGTAGGCCCCCAGTTTCCAGGTTGGCTTCGGACGCAGAAGTTTGAAGAGTTAGACATGAGCAATGCGGGTATTTCAGATGCCATACCCAGTTGGTTTCGAGTGCTTTGTTATGATATTAGCTCATTAGATCTCTCCAACAACAACCTAACTGGCAATCCGTTGGAGTTCAAAGAAGTGAAGAATAATAATTATCGATTTGTATCTCTAAGCTCCAACAAATTGGAGGGATCTCTCAAATCATTTCCATCGGATATTTCAAGTTTAGATCTCTCACAAAATTTTCTTACTGGAGAGATTCCACCGCCTTACGTTGGTGAAATGGGTGCATCTACTTATTTTCTCAAACTCAGTGGTAATCGTTTCACAGGAAGTATCCCAGAAGACTTGTGCAAGTTGAAAAGTTTATCAGAATTGGATCTATCCAACAATCTTCTCTCCGGAAAAGTTCCTCTGTGCTTCGGCAGCTTGCGATTCTTGTGGGTCCTAAACTTGGCAAATAACAATCTGTGCGGTCAAATTCCAAGTTCACTGGGTAACTTGGGGGCACTTGAGATTCTGCATTTGAATGGAAACAAATTCATTGGAAGGCTCCCGTCCTCAATGCAGCATCTGAGCAATTTGGTGATTTTTGATCTTGGTGACAATGGGCTAAGGGATACCATACCAGCTTGGATTGGGGAAATGTCATCAAATTTAATGTTTCTAAGATTTCAGTCAAATAACTTCTATGGAGGTATTTCTGACAAGCTCTGCCTACTCTCAAATCTTCAAGTGCTGAACCTGGCACATAATAACTTAACAGGATATATTCCTCATTGTTTTAACAACTTCTCAATGATGGTATCAAGTGAACATGGAAGCATTCTCACGATAACTTACGATACCACCAACCTTCAAAACTATAAGGGAGGAAATGAACTTGAGTACTCCTTTGGGAACCTTGTGCTCATTAAATCCATAAGCCTCTCAACAAATAATTTAGTGGGTGAGATCCCTGATGGGATAATGGATCTGGCTGGTATACAAACTTTGAACCTTTCTCACAACCATTTGACTGGAAGGATCTCTGAGAAGATTGGCAACTTAAAGCGACTTGAAACGCTAGATCTATCAATGAATGAATTCTTCGGTGCAATACCTAACAACTTATCAACAATAAACTCATTGAGCTTCCTAAATTTGTCACACAATAGCCTTTCAGGGGAAATACCATCAGGAAATCAACTTCAGACCTTAACCGATCCATCCATCTATGAAGGAAATAATGGACTTTGTGGCAAGCCACTCCCAAAGAGCTGCCCCGAGAACAAGTCACCAGCCAAAAATGATCCTATCCTAGATGACAAAGATCATGGTGAGTTTGATTGGTCATGGTTTTATGCTGGTCTAGGACCTGGTTTTGCTCTCGGCCTCGTGGGATTCTTGGCAATCCTTCTCTTCAAGAGGTCTTGGCGCTATGCATACTTCGAGTTTCTGGAAAGTGCAAGTGACAGAATTGCCGCAATGATAGCATTGAAGACTACTCAGCGTGCGAGGAACTTCCGTTGAGTAAATACACAGAAAAGCGCGTTTTGTTCTAGTTTGCCTTATCATGCACTAAGGCACTACAATTCACGTAGCTTATTATCCTTACTCATTGAGCATGTAACATTTATTATCGTAATTGTTTTTTCTTTACCGATTACAAATTTGACTGTAGAGAATTAAGCACTTAATGATTTATTATGTATTATTGAACCGTTGTTTATAGTATAATCGTCTAAAGTTGACATGCTGCCCTTCCTTGATTAGTTTTCTACCTCCTCCACCACTGTCAAGGAGTAAAGATTTGACAATTTGTATATTTTAGACTAGCCAATCTTGACTTTTCATATATCATGTCTTTTCGTAAAATGTCAACTTTTAATTTTTTTTTTTTGAATTGGCAGTTAGCCAGGGAAAACTTACTAGTATTGGTGCTTTGTCACCTTTCAATCTGCCAGGTCAACACCTATGCAAGTGCTTGTTGCTGTTGTTGAGTCAGTCAGAATGAGCAATTTCTTCCGGGTGATTTGAGAAGCAGCAGTAGTTTAATTTACTCTATTGTTGTATGATTATTTTTTGAGTACTCTATATTTTTCAGTTTTCCTTGGCATCTCCTGATGTAAGCTGAGGATTAGACCTCCTTTTATATGCTATTAATTATATGTAAATAAAATGTAAGTATAATAGTCTGCCTGAAAAAGTTATGAAGAATAGTTAAACTATATATACTTGGCTTCATTTAATGATAACAAGGTACTTGTTATGCTTTAGTTGTTGGCTTTGCGACTAAGTTGAGTGAGTAAACTCCTTAGAGGTGTTGAGCCGTTGTTGGTTTGGTTAACAACGGAAAATAGTAAGGTAAGAACAAATGATTTCCAGAAAAAGTAGTGTTTATATTTTGGATTATGCATTTGTCTAAGTAAATAAGTGGCAATACAGAAAATCAATCTTGAATTGATATCTTTAATTTCACAATTCATTAGGTATGATCAATTGATGTGTTAGTAGCTAGAATTTATTAATTTGATTCCTAATCTTTAATCAAAATTATCTTCACAATTTCAATGCCAATCCCAGCCCGCTTGTTTTTATTTTCGTAACGTAGAAACAAAAGATGCCCATAATCTTATTACCATAAAAATCTTAGTGCTGAAATGCTGAGCATGAGGCCTCATTGAACCATATATAACTAACTCAAGAACAACTTTCGAAATGATCATCCTATTTTGAGTTGTTTCTGAAAAGAGGAAATCATGAATGAACGCTACCCACAAGTATAGCTGTCAATCAAATCCATTTAATTAAGTTTATCCATACCCGTCCATGAATAGATGGGTATGGATATGTTAAATTTTTGCATATGAGTATAAATGGATTACCCAATAATACCCATTTATTAAATAGGTATTATTGGGTAACACATCAAACCCAATTAACCCATTTAGAATTGTCTTCCTCCAAACCTCCTCTCTTCCCCCACCCATTAACTTGCTCCATTTTCACCAATACAAATTTATGACAAGTTTTAGCCTCTTTTCTTATTTTTCCAAAATGAAATTTTAAATTTACATACGAAAAAATGCTAGAGGTTCAAAATTTTTGGATTAAGTTTTTATGTTAACTTTTTTAGTACTTAGTTCAAATTTTTATATTCTTATTGTTTAATTATTAAATAATATGTAATTTTGCGACATAGAGTACATATAGGAAAAAATTGATAATTAAGTTTATTGAGCATTATAAATAAATATTTAAAACTAATGATGGGAGCAAATGATGGTATAAATGATAACTTAGTTTGCAAAAATGAATTTAAATGAATTTACAAAAAGGTAGAATAAATGGATTATAAATGGATAATTGGGTTACCCAATTCATTTTTTGACTTACCCATTTATACCTATCTAATTAAATGGGTATAAATGGGTTGACTCACTTATACCCATTACCTATTTTACCCAACTCAAACCCGCCCAAATCACCCATTTTGACACCTCTAGTTACAACCAACCATTAATTGAGTGATCAACTTTCCATGAAGACTTTTAGGTAGTCATTTTTATCAGCAATTTCTGCTAGCATTTAGAACCGTAATTGATGCTCGTCAACCAGTATAGATGAACCACTCAAATATCAGTACCCAAAAGCGTCCAATGGGGCATCTTCTTGGTATTTCTTCATCTTTACTGCTACTGTTCTTATTCAGCTTTATTCAAGTCTCCAGCCAATTGCCTTTTAGCAGCAGTAACCAATCTTATCATTATTTAGATCTTTACTGGTATACTGTACCTGAAAAAATGTTAAAAGTTATTAACAAAGTCATAAATTTTGTTCGAAAAAGTAGGAAGTTTTGCACAAAAAATAGGAAGTTTCGTTTGAACAATAGAAAGGTCTTGTTAATAATATAGTAAATTTTGCTAAAAAAGTGGCAAGATTTGTTAATGAAGTCATAAGTTTTTCTTGAAAAATAGTATGTTTATATATATAAAAAATGCTAAGTTTTGGAAAAAAAATGGTAATTTTTGCTAAAAAATCTAGTAAGATTTGATATTTAAATAGCAAGTTACAATAAATAATAAAATTTATTTGTTTTGTGCAAAAACTTACTATTTTTTTTTCAACAAACCGCAAAAACTTACTAATATTCATACCAAATTTTGCTATTACAATTTTGCCCCTAGTGAAACCTGTGATAGCAGGTTAAAACCTATATGTTGCATCATATTAGCCACTCATTTATTATTATGATGACTCCACGTTATTTAGACTTCTCTTTGTGTATAGTATGTCTTCAATAATGTGGGAAAAGATGTATAATTTGCTTTAGTTAAGTATGAAAAAGATTTCTTTCAAAAAAAAGTACGGCAAAGGATATATAGTTAGCACGGATTCCGATTTTCTCCATTTATATGTGAAAAAAAAATACTATAGTCCCTTTTCGGTACGATACCTCTGATTCTAATTTAGTTATATCTTACCATATCGTTTAGTGATTTAAACTCTTGAAATAATCTAAATGTTAATAACTCTTATCCTATATCTAACGGTGAATTTAATTTCATTGGTACTTTACTTTAAAGGAAACTGTAGAACTCCCCTTAAATGTAAATATCAATCAGTCTACTGATCACCTTGTAATATGATTATGCTACTAAAGATCAACTCTTGATGGAACTCCCCTTATCTATGTGGCATACAAAGGCCAAGTTTTAGTTGATCGAATTAAATCCCCAATAAAAATCTAACGTTTTCGAAAAAAAAAAGAATTAAATCCCCACTAAGCATGTTGGTTTTACTGGCTTTTTCTTTGTTTAATTTTCACCACAAATAAATTTGAGATGCAGATTGGATGACAAGATATCATCAGCTTAAGTCAATTTTTGAAGCTAATTCTGTGTCCATCAAAACGGTGTCCCTTTATACTCGTTAACTTTTCAAAGTCTTGTGGTTAACTTCCATGAATTAGATGAATTGCATGATGCAATTGCAGAGAACCTTCACCCAATTGGAGCCTTTTCGGTGACTACATGTATACAATTGATACGTCATTGGGAATTTTTGCTGTCAACCAGACATGGATTGACTTTTTGGATAGAATTTTGAATTTAACGTCATTGCCCAATAGGGTGGCTCGATGCTAGGAGTTGTTTTCCTTCTGAAATGACCCATATAATTGCCGACATGAACAGATCATATGATTTGGTTGAGGGCCCCTACAATAAGTGAAAGTATTGTTTTCCTTTTTTTTTTTTTTTTTTGTTTTTAGCTTCATCTTCTTTATAATTTAAAAGCAACTAAAATGTTTTATAATTTGGTTGAGGCCCCTACTTTATTCGAATTCACCTATAAAAAACGATTTTAGGACATTGATATTTTGGTTTTTACTTTAACACCACAACTTAAGAGCGCTGATGTTTCTGCAAATTCTTTTGACAAACAATACCCATTATTTCTATTTGTTACTGGCATAGAAGTTCCTTAGAAATTAGAAAACATTGATGTTTCTACTCTAGAATATTGATTTTGTCTTTCAATTGTCACCTTTTGCATTGAATTTCCAATTATCAGGATAAATACGAACAACACAATTAAAGTAGAGGGAGACCATTGGAAAAATGAGAAGTTCAAGGGAAAATATTAAAACAATATCACAAGGATAAAGTGAATAAATAAGGGGAAATATTTTGAAACCTCTTCTAAGATTTCTGAAGATTTCACCTAGCTCCCCTCTAAATTCAACAATTATGCTAACCACTCTTGTATTTATTATTATTTTTTTGTAACAAGATCATTGAAAAGACACAAATTTCACATAAAAATTCCAAATTACCATTCTTTTTTTTTTCTTAAGAATGGTAATTATGTTGTCTTATATTATTCTCTCTACCACCAAAATTCACCAACACTACCATTTTTCTACCTCTATTACAACTATCACAGGCCAGCAACCAGAGCCCAGAGGGAAAATGAAAGTAACAGAAAATTCTCTACTACTCTTTTCTTTCTGCCACTGGAGCCATCGCTAACAATATCTTATCCCTGTTACTAACATCATAATACAAAGGCACATGTTGAAAGACAAAAATAAAAAACATATACAGATGCTCCAGGAATCCAAAACCTGTATGCTATCAGCCCATAAAGACCACATCTTTTTCCAACCTATGGCTTTTACATCCACTTCTATGTTGATTACCTTCAATAAAATTCATAACCAAATCAACTATTATTTTTTTTTAAAATTTTGGCAGTTGTTTTGAAATATCACAGAAATTATTCAGAAAAGCACCAAGTGGTAATCTTTTTTCTTAAAACCAAATTTTTTAAATAAACGTTCCTCCGGTGTAAGAATTTCCGATGCTGAGTCACGACTCACGACCAGACCCCCCAAGCACGTCAAGAACACAAAGGATAGGCAATTATGTTAAATTAGGAATTGGCCCCTTGAGGTTGTTTAATCATAATTTACCCCTGTTCTTTTGCATCCTAAGTACATTGCTTTTCCTACGTTGTCATAAGCTAAATACTTAATCGTTTACTTGCACCCGAAAAAAAAAACGTTTACTTGCATGGCTGACCAGGGAAACAAAAAGGCTATAAATTATAATCCACTAAACAAAAATCTTTCATTTATATAAATAAATAAATTTATTGATGCATATCATTCGCTGTAATTCTTCAATTATCCAAGCCCAAGAATCAATATGAATAAGGAGAAGGAGGGTATAAGGCCAGAGGTACTGAAACCTTTTTGATGATATTTAATTTGGTAACCCAATCCGTAGTGGAAGGAATTGTTGATGAACGTGAAAACCAACAAAAAAAAAAAAAAATGTATACATCGTGGATGGACTGGTCCATACTGATAATTCTGATGAAAAACAAAATTTATATATCACTCCAGAGCAGACAGTCAATTTTCCATGAAGACTTTTAAGTAGTCGTCCTTATCAGCAATTTCTACTTGCATTTAAATGAACCACTCATCTGAGCTAGCCTTATCAAGTATCCGGTGCCAATAAACATCCAATGGGGCATCTTCTTGGTATTTATTCATCTTTACGACAGCTGTCCTTATTCAGTTCTATTCAAGTCTCCAGCCAATTCCCATTCGGCAGTAGTAATCAGTCTTATAATTATTTGTACATGAAAAAATGTTAAAATTTATTAGCAAAGTCATAAATTTAGTTTGAAAAAGTAGCAAATTTTGTGGAAAAAAAGGGAAGTTTTGTTCGAAAAATAGTAAGGTTTTGTTAATGATATAGGAAATTTTACTAAAAATGTGGTAAGATTTGTTAATGAAGTCATAAGTTTTTCTTGAGAAATCGTATGTTTTATATAAAAAAAAATGCTAAGTTTTGGGAAAAAATGGTAATTTTTTGTAAAAAATCTAGTAAGATCTAATATTTAAATAGCAAGTTAAAATAACTAATAAAAGTTATTTGTTTTGTGCAAAAACTTACTATTAGCCACAGTGAAATCGGCAACAAAATTGAATTTCACGGGAAACAAAAAAAAAAAGAACTTTCTTTTAGCTTTATTTATCAAAAGGGCAGTCATACATATTGCTAGCGCCTTTTTGTTCCTGCTTTTTGCATGCTCCAGTTATGCTATTTTCTTCTTCTTCTTCTATTTAATTGGATTGAGTTGGTTCCATGCGAAATTTTTAGGCATCAGCTCCATTCTTTTTCTCCATAAAAAAGCTCCATCTTTTTTCCTCTATATGTGATTCAACTTCGTCATAAATTTACTATCACAATGTTGTCCCTAGTGAAACCTGTGATAGCAGGATAAAACCTATATTAGCCACTCATTTATTATTAGGATGACTTCACTCAGTTATAATTATGTATCCATCAAAACAACATGTGTCCATTTAACTTCCATGAATTAGATGAATTGCAGAGACTTTTCCCATGTAATTGCAGACATGAACAGATCATATAATTTGGTTGAGGCCCTTACAATAAGTGAAAGTATTGGACCGCCAAACCTACTATTCTAACCCCTTTGAAACGCTATACGTATTGGACGTCTTGATCTTGGATGCTATGCATTTTTGTTTGTTTTCTTCTTGGTTTGATATTTGCACTCTAGGTTGTTGGTCTATTCTTTCTTTTTTTTTTTTTGAGCTTCATCTTCTTTATAATTTAAAAGCCACTAAAATCTTTTACTTATGAAAAACTTTATGATGCCACATTAACGTCAAAGAATGTCTTTCCTTGGAGAAAACAAATACTCCCTTTTTATAACGTCAAATTTTTTAAACTCCGAGCTAATGTCAAAATACTCCCTTTTTATTAGCTCGGAGTTCCATGCTTGTTGCTGTTTGTCGCACTATATATAATTCACTTTACATAAAAATGCTTTTTGGAATGCTCAAACCTCTTATTCAATACATAAAGTTTTGAAAGATCAAATTTTGATAAATGAACAAATACATAAAAATAAAACAAAACTTTTTTGATAAATGTGCACCCTTTTGTTTTTGGTAACTATCCAACATACAATGCAGACTGCCGCCTTCGTGCTTCTTTAACATAGACCTATTAAATTGAGGATTTGTGACAAATTTTCAATAGGTTTGGAGATTTTAAGTCAAACATTTTAAAATTAATTTAGATTGCAAACAACTGATAGAGAATCAAAATTTCCATTAAGTCGGTACAAAACATTCTCTAAGGATTTTGTCCACAAGCAAATAAAAATTTTCCATGGTGGGTCACGACTTCCATTGACGAGTGGACTTAGACCCAGCACATCCGCCAAATTTTCTACCCAACTTGAACGTTGTTTTTTTAGGTTCTCTAGTGCTTCTTAAAATTTTAAATGCACGTTTGAAATTCTCAAAAAATTACTTTTTCTCGTTTTATGTTGAAATTTTAGTTGTATTGATAATGCTTACAGTTAATGATAACTAACAAAAAATAACTGCTCATGTATATTGTTTTTCACACAAAAGTTCATAAAACATGAATTTTCAAAATATAAAACTAATTTCCAGAAAACTAATTTTTACAATTAAATATAACTTGAATTATTTACGCATACATATAATGTGCTCCGATCACTAGTTCATGTGAATAACAGAACATAGTTAGGATTGATTTTTTATGGTAACCAAATTAAATCAAAATCCAAAAATAAACTGAATTAATATTTCCATTTGTATGTCTCCAAGGATTTCCCCCACAAGCACGCAAGATTTTCCACGCGGTCTTTCCCTTCCACCACGTTAACAAATAATTTTCAACGAAGACTTGGAGTCGTCGTCCTTTATCGCCTTTGTATGGTTCCTTCCTACTTCCCACAAACATAGAATGGTGAAGTGATGCTTTTTATAAGTGTATAAATGAGGCCACCCATCTGACCCTACTATATCAAATAAACCAATAATACCAAAGAAATCCAATGGAGCATCATCTTCTTTGTACTTTTTCATCTTTACTATTACTCTTCTTATTCAGTTCTATTCCTGTAACCAGCCAATTCACATTTGGCAGCAGCAGCAAACAAGCTCATAATTATGCGAATGTCTCGTGTATTGAGAATGAACGACAAGCTCTTCTTCAATTCAAGCATGGGTTGATAGATGAATCAAATCGTTTGTCATCTTGGATTGGAGAAAGTTGTTGTTCATGGGAAGGGATTAGTTGCCACAAAACCACTGGTAGTATTTTGAAACTTGATCTGCACAACACGGTGCCACTCTATTCTGATGATGATGATTTTCTTTGCAAAAATTGCTTGGGAGGCCAATTAAGTCCATCTTTGGTCCATTTGACCAATTTGCGATACTTGGACTTGAGCTCAAATAATTTTTCAGGAATCCAAGTTCCCGCATTCCTTGGATTGTTGAAAAACTTGAGATACCTCAATCTCTCAAGCACAGGATTTGATGGTGAAATTCCCCGTCATTTAGGAAATTTGTCACATTTACGGTATTTAGATCTTGGAAATTTTGTTTTCTCCTCAATACAGAATTCATTGAGCACTAAGGATCTCGGGTGGGTTGCTGGGCTTTCTTCTCTAGAAGGCCTAGTCCTCTCCAGGGTGAACCTTACAGCCGCTCAAGATGGATTACAGTCAGTTAACATGCTTCCTTCACTAACAACACTAGACTTGAATGGTTGTGATCTTTTCATCCATCCTCATCTTTCACATGTCAATTTCACATCTCTTGCTTTCCTTGATCTCGGTGAAAATAATTTCAACAACTACATGGTCCCTCTTTGGCTCCGTAATCTTACTAGCCTCCATGATCTTCGTCTTGGTGTTAATAATCTTTCTGATCCAATTCACGGCCTGTTTGACCAAATAACCTCTCTAGTTCATCTCGATCTATCTTTAAACCGCTTTGATATTTCAACGTTGAAATCACTTTGTAATGCAAGCAGTCTTACTTATTTGGATCTGAGTTTTAATAATGTGCAAGGGTCAATACCAAGTGAAATAAACCAGCTTTTAAAGCTAACAAACCTGTTGTTGTCCTTTAATAAATTAAATGGTACCATACCGACCAATCTTGGGCAGCTGACGTGATAGGTTGCAATTTATTCATTTATTTTATTATTAATTCCTCCTATTACCTGACTTGATGTGGATTTATTTGCTGGATTCTACTCACTTTTAGTATTTGACGTTTATTTCAGGGAGTAGAATATGAATATGATAACAGGTGCCAAATTGGAAAAAAAGATTTCAGATGATAAAGCTTGTCCCAGGGGCACTTTTGGAAGAGGAGATGTCATGCCCATTTTGGTAAATTTCCGGAAGAAAGGACGGACGGAGGGCTCTCCTCTCCTGGTGAGCCGCCGCAATAAGAAGGGGGAAAAAGGGATCAAAAAGAGAGCTGGCTTTTGTGATGGATTTTCCGTCTTTAGCTTAGGAAGAATTGTTGACTTTTCTTTGAAGCTTTACTTTTTACTTTTGGGATTCCTGCGCATGGCAGGGGAGCTTAGCTCCAATTCTTGACTTTTCCTTGTTAGTTTATTGTAGTCTTGCATTGGCTTGTCTCCACGCATGTCAGGAGCAAGGAATTGAAGCCCACTTTCTTTGACTTTTCCTCACTGTACTTCTGGAGTGAATTTGCTTTACGAATACTAGGAACAATTAGAAAGCTTCAATTGTTACCCGTGCCTTACATTCGCTTTCCAAGTGTTTGACGAATTGCGGCTCTTGAAATGCATACAACGGCCGTGACTTTTGCTGGAATTTCCCGCGGGCTTAGTTCATCCAATATGAGCTAATCCCCTCGTTCTAGTCAAGAAACGACGGATGCTTTGGGACACCTGTAAATTGTGAGATCGATTTAATTTAATCTTTCCCTTTTATTTATTGGTATTCGTGTATTCCCTAATTACTATGCTTATGATTATTTAATTAGTTGATTGTCTTGGATCCGGATAATTAATTGGTTTGGTAATCTATTGTCAATTGGGGTATTAAATCCGTAATTGTTTAATTACCTCAAAATAGTGACAACTGGCACGATTAGATTCGTGTCAGGGGGATACGCGGGCTAATCTAAAATAACCCTGGTAGTGTGTTATTTGGTTAGAATAGGGCTCCTCTAATACGTAAGGCAGTTGGGGAATTAAATTCTACGGGCGTACCTAGGATTATTTCTCAATTAGAGCAGTGATTAACGGGCGTACCTTGATCACCGACACAGTAAGGAGGGGTTGACTGCCATCGCTTGTTTGGTAGTTATAACCTATTTATTATAAAATAATTGGGATTGCTTTGCATCAATGATCGATTAGGTGAACCATTGCTGAAGTTATTTCTTGGCTAGATCTTTAGTTAATATTTCCTTGATTGTAGTGGATTGCCATTTGACTTTTAATTACCTACTTTATTTTATTTTTGATTGTTTCCTTATTTTAATTAATTGAGGCCTTTAACTATTGTTATCCTGAGTTCAGTAAATTGTGGTTTAATTTCTAGTTAATTATTTATTTTTACTTTCTCATTTGAATTTATTTAATTATCGTCGTTCCTACAAAATCACCCCCTGTGTTACTTTGGATTTCTTAAGAAACAAATATACCCAGTCTCTGTGGATACGACCCTACTTGCCCTGTCTACAAATTCCTAATCATTTGTGAAAAGGAATAACCATTCCATTCGGGTATATCGGATCAAGCAAACTCTTCGGGAACAGGGTGAATCAAGTAACCCATTGCACACCTAGAGTCCCTGCTCCAGTACTTGGAATTGGGTTTTGGTCATTTTAACTGGCAATTAGGTTTAATTTTATTATTGCACAGGTTGACGACCTGTCATGACGAAGCTACAAGCATTTGAAGTTGGTTACAATTCATTAACTGGTGTCCTATCTGAAGACCATTTTGCAAAACTCCGAGAGCTAGAGTCACTGGACCTAGCCGGAAACTCACTCGCTCTGAACGTGAGCTCCTCGTGGGTTCCTCCATTTCAACTCCATGAAATTCGGATGCAATCCATCATGGTGGGACCCAGGTTTCCAGCTTGGCTTCGGCTGCAGAAGGAGCTTGAGGTGTTAGACTTGCAGAACGCGAGCATTTCAGATGCCATACCCAGCTGGTTTCGAGTGCTTTGTTATAATATTCCGATTTTAGAACTCTCCAGCAACAGCCTAACTGGAAATCCTTTGGAGTTCAAACAGTTGAAGCATAGTCAAATAGCTTCCGTTGACTATTTATTACGTTATCGATATATATCTCTAAGCTCCAACAAATTGGACGGATCTCTGAAACCGTTTCCGTTGGATATTTCAGTTTTAGATCTTTCACACAATTTTCTTACTGGACATATTCCGCAGCTTGAAGTTGGTCAAACTTCGGTTGTACGGTCTCTCTTCCTAAACGATAACCGTTTCACAGGTACTATCCCTGAAGACTTGTGCAAGATGGAATATTTATCAGAATTGGATCTATCCAACAATCTTCTGTCCGAAAGAGTTCCTCTGTGTCTAGGAAACTTGCGAGACCTGGAGTTCCTAAACTTGGCAAATAACAGTTTATCCGGTCAAATTCCGAGTTCACTGGGTAACTTGTGGGGACTTTCTAAGCTACTTTTGAATGGAAACAAATTGGTTGGGAAGCTCCCTGCCTCAATGCAGCATCTGAGAAATTTGAAAATTCTTGATCTCGGAGACAATGAACTGAAGGATATTATACCAGCTTGGATTGGGGAAAGGTTATCAAATTTAATGTGTCTAAGATTTCAGTCAAATAACTTCCATGGACCTATTTCTGATACACTCTGCCAACTCTCACAACTTCAACTGCTAAACTTAGCACATAATAACTTGAGTGGATTTATTCCTCACTGCTTTAACAACATTAGTGCCATGGTACTAGGGATAGATGGAGGTTACAAAATTTTTTCAGACGAAATCTTTCAAGACATTAAGGGAGGAAGAGAAGTTGAGTATTCACCAGAAAGGCTTCGGTTTGTTAAATCCGTAAGCCTCTCAGCAAATAATTTAGTTGGTGAGATCCCTGATGAGATAATGGAGCTGGTTCAATTGCAAGTTTTGAATCTTTCACAAAATCATTTGACTGGAAGGATCCCCGAGAAGATTGGCAACTTGAAGCAACTTGAAACACTTGATCTATCAATGAATGCACTCTTCGGTGCAATCCCCGAAAGCTTATCTGATTTGTACTCATTGAACTCTCTGAATTTGTCACACAATAAACTTTCAGGGCCAATACCATCAGGAAATCAACTTCAGACCTTGACCGATCCATCCATCTATGAAGGAAACAGTGGACTTTGTGGCAAACCGCTCCCAAACAACTGCTGGGAACACAAATCGCCTACCAAAAATGGGCCCATTCATGATGATAAAGGCCACAGCGAGTTTGATTGGTCTTGGTTTTATGCTGGAATAGGACCGGGTTTTGCTGCCGGGCTGTCGGGAGTTTTGGGAATCCTTCTCTTCAAGAAGTCATGGCGCTATGCATACTTCAAGTTTATAGAAAGTGCCTGTGACAAAATATGGGTAAAGACTACTCGCCTGAGGAGGAATTTCCGTTGAGTAAGTTCCTATAAAAGCACTTATACTCTGTTTCTCACATCTAACACTTAACTCGCACACTTAACTTTTTTCACTTTTATACACCGATTGTGATTTGTGACTTGTTTTTCCAAAGATTTCTAAAGATTTTTTTTCCCAAACAAAGAAGCTTAATAAATTATATTAATAAAAGAATAACGTAGCAATTGTAACGTAAAGTAGTAGATGCCTGTTACCAATTAACTAAAACAAGGCGATTCTAACATCAAATCAATATCTTTCGAAGGAATTTTTTCCCAATAAACTATCTTGTGATTGGAAACCAAATATTTCCTTTCCTTACCTTTTGAAAATTTTGATCCCAAAACCTCTCTCTTTCTACTAGCAATTGTTTCAACTCTCTAAAAAGTTTGAAATCTAATAATTCTGTTATATTATTCATACTTACATTACATTTTCTTATGTTTCATTAAAATCGATATTACAAGAATCTCATTGATTTTTTTATTTATGACTTTACTGTTAGCATTTGAACGGATAAATATTCGATGTCGAACAATTTAGATTGTTTATCTTGTTCACTAATCTAATTTTCTGTCAACGGTTTTATGCTTTAGAAGAATTCTATAGTAATTTATGCTAATAGTTGATGTGGTTATTTAATTTCTAATTGGTTTACAATCTAGCTTTTCTCCCAGAAACTCTTACAAACTACTAATTAATGTTTTTTAGCTACTTTTGAATCAGTGATTATTCTAGATGAATAAATTTTTATATTCATGCAATGCTGATATATATTTTGCCCTTCCTAGATTAGTTTTCTACCTCCTCCACCACTGCAAGGAATAAAGATTTGGCAATTTTTATATTTTAGACCAGACAATGTTGACTTTTCATAGATATATATCTCTTTTTTTTGGTTGGTTATGAATGAAATTGGCACAGAGAAAATTTACTAATATTAGTACTTTGTTATCTTCCAATCTGATAGGCCCACAATCATTCAAGTGCTTGCTGCAGCTGTTGTTTGGCTCTCAGAATGACCAATTTCTTCTATGTGATTTGAGAAGCAGTTGTAGTTTCACTGTATTTTGTATGATTATATTTTGAGTGCTTGCTGTTTTTCAGTTTTGATTGGCATCCGCTGATATAATATGAAAATTAGACCTCCTTTTATTTGCTATGGATTGTATGCCTAAAAAATTTTAGTATTTTGTTTTGCCTGACAAGAGACTTCCATAAACAAAAAAACTTATGCAGAATAATTGCTTGACTCCATTTATGCTTATGATAAGGTACTTGCTATGATATCGCTGTTGGCTTTGCAATTACTGCTTCTGTAGCGAAGTTGTTCGGTGGGTAAATTCCTTAGAAATGCTGAATTCTTGATGGTTTGGTTAATAATGGAAAATAGTAAGGTAAGAAAAGTGATTTCCAGAAAGATAGTTCTTATATTTTGGATTATCGATTTGTCTAGGTAAATAAGTAGCAATACAGAATTCACTTTATTTGTTTTCATTTCTCAAATTTCACAATTCAGTAGAACATAATTTGACTCCCAATCTTTAACCAAATTTGTCTTCACAATTTCACTGCCATCTTCAACCCACTTGTTCAGCTCATAAACGCATTTAAAAGAAAAAAGGGGTTGGCCAATATATTGTATAAATTGCAGAGTTTACCTCAAAATTTACTATTAACAATTCTCAACTTCAACATCGCCGGTGTTTGTGGCGTTGAGTAAGAATAGCTTTGATCAAGGCTAAGGAAAGAATTGGACAGAACCCTGATAGATGACATCAACAATTTAAACTCTTTGTTTCAAAATTGTTCATTTTGTTTAGATATAGCAAATGACAATATAAATAAATTTGTTAGTACTTATGCAATTGGCATTTGTGGTGATGAGGAATGGAACAATCCTCAAAGTGTCTAACACTTTTGAATGGTCTCTTGGAGCCGTTGCTCTACAAGTATAAAGTTATGAATTTATCAATACAATTCCTATCGCTTCAAAAAAAAAAGGGTAAATTATATTTTACCTCCCGTGGTTTACCCTTTTTATATAACCCCCTATAGTTTCAAAAACTATACATAACCCCCTTATGGTTCGACATTTTTAGAAGTTCCATTACGAGTGACTATTTCCGTCACTTTGACACTTTAATCCAAAATATAAGAGAGTTATGTATAGCTTTTGAAACCATAGAGGGGTTATGTAAAAAAAAAATTTTTGGCGCCGTTGCCGGGGACTGGCGTTATTATTTGTTTCTTTTTAAATTCAATTTTGTCCTAATTTTCTGGTCTTCTTCTAGTGTATGCCTCGATCTTCTCGTACAGGTGATTTGATTTTTGACCACGAGATAGAGAAGACCGCGCGTAGAACGAGAAAGGAAACCAGACAACTCAGAGAAGAGCACTCCAGGGCTACATCTCAAAGACCCGAGTCAGAAGTTGAACCAACAGATTCGTTTGATGACACTTCAAGTGACTCTGACCAGGAGGAAGGAACCATGGCTAATGCACAAACATTAAGGGAGTTGGCTGCTCCTGATTTAACTCAGCAGCCTTTGTGCATTACTTTCCCCGCTTTAAATGACAACATTCCATTTGAACTAAAATCTGGTCTGATTCAGCTTTTACCCTCTTTTCATGGTTTACCAGGTGAAGAGCCGTATAAGCATCTGCAGGAGTTTGATGTTGTTTGCAACAGTATGAAACCCCCGGGAATCACAGAAGAGCAGATAAAAATGAGGGCATTCCCCTTCTCCTTGAAAGATTCTGCGAAGGACTGGCTGTACTACCTGTCACCAGGTAGCATCACCACGTGGGGCCAATTGATGAAAAAAATTTTGGATAAATATTTTCCTGCATCCAGGGCTGCAAGTCTAAGGAAAGAAATTTGTGGGATCAAACAGCATCCAGGGGAGTCACTTTACGAGTATTGGGAACGGTATAAGAACTTGTTGCGCAGGTGCCCCCAACACCAAATAAGTGAGCAGTTGATCATACAATATTTTTATGAGGGACTCATTTTTAGAGACAGGAGCATCATTGATGCTGCAAGTGGAGGGGCACTGGTGAACAAAACCCCTCAGGAAGCACGGGAGTTAATAGAGGGGATGGCAGAGAACTCACAGCAATTCAGTACAAGAGAGGATGTTCCAATACGTAGGGTGAATGAGATAGAGACACCCTCTGTGCAGCAGCAGCTAAATGAGTTGACTGCTTTTGTTAGGCAACAGGCTGTGAGAAATGCATCACAAGCCAGGGTATGCGGGATTTGCACCGGTATAGGCCACTCTGCAGACATGTGCCCAATGATTCAGGAAGAAACTGCAGAACAGGTGAACATGGCTGACCACGCGCCCGCGCCAAGGAAGCAGTACGACCCTTACTCAAGCACCTACAACCCCGGGTGGAGAGATCATCCCAACCTCAGTTATGGAGGGAATAGGCAACCCAACTTTACACCGAACAGGCAGTCTAGCTTTGTGCCAAATAAGCCACCAGGGTACCAGCAGCAATACCAACCCCGACCACCTCCGCCCCCTCAATCCGGTTCATCTATGGAGGAGATGATGAAACAAATGATGACAACCATGGCACAAAATCAGCAAAGGACAGAGGCAACTATTATGCAAAATCAGCAAAGGACGGAGGCAACCATTATGCAACATCAGCAAAGGACGGATTCCGAAATGCAGGACATAAGGAATCAGATAAGTCAACTGGCCACAACAATCAACCGCTTGGATGCCCAAAATCAAGGTAAATTGCCATCTCAACCTGAGTTGAACCCGAAGAATGTGAGCGCCATGACCTTGAGGAGTGGCAAGGAAGTTCAAGGGCCTGAGCCTGTGATCCCCAAGGACAAGGATGAAGAGAAGATCGAAAGTGAGCTCGAAAGGGAGGACAGCAATGGTGCAGATCCACAGGTACTTCCTGACCCAACAATTACAGTTAGGACTAACCCGCCTCCTTTTCCTAGCAGGTTGGAAAAATCAAAGAAGCAGGATAAGGAGAGGGAAATCTTGGAGGTTTTTCGCAAGGTTGAGATAAATATCCCCCTCTTAGACGCCATCAAACAAGTACCAAAATATGCCAAGTTCCTAAGGGACTTGTGTGTCAACCAAAGGCGATTGAGAGGGGATGAACGGGTTATTGTTGGGGAGAATGTGTCAGCGGTCCTGCAGAGAAAGCTCCCACCGAAGTGCGGGGACCCAGGTATGTTTACTATTCCCTGTAGGATAGGTAATACTGTGATCAGAAGGGCCATGTTGGATCTGGGAGCATCAATTAATGTCATGCCTAAGTCTATCTATGCTTCTCTAAAATTAGGTCCATTAAAAGAAACTGGAATTATCATTCAATTAGCTGACCGAACTAATGCATATCCTGATGGGTTGGTTGAAGATGTATTGGTAAAAGTTAATGATTTGGTGTTTCCAGCTGATTTTTATGTACTGGATATGGATGATGATCACTCCCCTGATCCCTCACCTTTGTTATTGGGTAGACCTTTTATGAGCACTGCACAGACGAAAATTGATGTTAATAAGGGTACCTTGTCCATGGAGTTTGATGGGGAAATTGTGCATTTTAATATTTTTGATACTATGAAATACCCCTCGAACTCCAACTTTAGCTCAGTTTTCTCTGTGAGTGCTATTGATCCTGTAGTGCAGGAAGTGTTTGAAACTGATGGCAGGGATGAGCTGGAGGTGGCTTTAACCAAGCACCTCGAGTTGGAGACAACTCCTCAGGTGGAGTGGAGTGAGGATTTAAAATGCACAATAGGTGCATTACACTCATTGCAGACCACCACGAAAAGGTATGAAGTCTTACCTATTTTTACTCCCGAGCCTCATCAGAGGGTATTGCCATCTGTGGTGCAGGCGCCTGTACTGGAGTTGAAACCTCTACCAGAGCACCTGAGATATGCATATTTGGGTGATAATGAGACACTCCCGGTGATTATCTCGTCGGCACTGTCAAAAATCCAGGAAGAGAAATTGATCCGGGTCCTTCGGGAGCATAAAGAGGCGATAGGCTGGACAATCGCAGACATTAAGGGGATAAGCCCGACCATCTGTATGCACCGGATTAGGCTAGAAGACGATGCCAAACCTGTTAGGCAGGCTCAAAGAAGGCTCAACCCCCTCATGATGGAAGTTGTAAAGAAAGAGATTCTAAAACTGCTAGATGTGGGGATCATCTTTGCAATATCTGATAGCCCTTGGGTGAGTCCGGTCCAGGTAGTCCCGAAGAAGGCAGGAGTAACGGTAGAAGCCAACCAAACGGGTGAGCTCGTGCCAGTGCGCAAACCCACTGGATGGAGGCAGTGTATAGACTACCGTAGGCTGAACGCCGTCACTAAAAAGGACCACTTCCCTCTCCCTTTCATTGACCAAATGGTTGAACGTTTAGCTGGTAGAGCTTATTATTGCTTTTTGGATGGATTTTCAGGATACTTTCAGATAGCAATTGCCCCGGAGGATCAAGAGAAGACAACTTTCACGTGCCCGTTCGGGACCTTTGCCTACAGACGAATGCCATTTGGGTTGTGCAATGCACCTGCGACTTTCCAAAGGTGTATGGTGAGTATTTTTTCTGAATACGTGGAGAAAATTATTGAAGTTTTCATGGATGATTTCAGTGTGTATGGTGATAGTTTTGATACGTGTTTAGATAACCTGAAATTGATCCTGATAAGGTGTATAGAGACTAATCTTGTGCTAAATTGGGAAAAATGTCATTTTATGGTTGAGCACGGAATAGTCCTAGGTCATATTGTATCGTCTAAGGGCATAGAAGTTGACAAGGCTAAAATAGACATTATTTCTGCATTACCTTACCCCGCGAGTGTGCGGGAGGTGCGTTCTTTTCTTGGACATGCAAGTTTTTATCGAAGGTTCATCAAGGATTTTTCAAAAATTGGAGCCCCGTTGTTCCAACTTCTACAAAAGGATGTGACCTTCGAATTCAATGACAAATGTGAGAAGGCCTTTAACAAGCTGAAGGAATTGCTGACTTCACCCCCAATCATCCAACCCCCCGATTGGAATTTGCCATTTGAGATCATGTGCGATGCCAGTGATCATGCTATTGGGGCTGTATTGGGGCAAAGAGTAGGGAAGGCAGCTCATGTCATCTATTACGCATCCCGGGCCTTGAATGGAGCCCAGTTGAATTATTCCACCACTGAGAAGGAGCTTCTTGCAGTTATTTTTGCTTTGGAAAAATTTAGGTCATATTTGCTAGGTGCTAAAGTAATTGTATTTTCTGACCATGCAGCATTAAGGTACCTAATGACCAAGAAAGATGCAAAGCCGAGACTCATCAGGTGGATATTGCTACTACAGGAATTTGACCTGGAGATAAAGGACAAGAAAGGCTCAGAAAATCTAGTAGCAGACCATTTAAGTCGCATACCAATTGGGGAGGATAAGGAGCCATTGAAAGATGCATTCCCTGAAGAGCATTTATTTTCCTTAAATTCTCAATTGCCTTGGTATGCTGATTTAGTCAATTATCTAGTAACGGGTGATTTTCCTGCAGGTTGGCCAAAATCGAAGAAGGATAAATTGAAGAGTGACGCCAAGTACTTCATCTGGGACGACCCGTACCTATGGAAAAGGTGTGCAGACCAAATAATGAGGAGATGTGTAAGTGAAGTGGAATTTCAATCAATTTTAGCTTTTTGTCATGCTTTTGCCTGTGGAGGTCATTTTGGACCTAAGAGAACTGCTCATAAGGTTTTGGAAAGTGGATTTTATTGGCCTTCATTATTTAAGGATGCCTATGTGTTTTGTAAGTCATGTGATCGCTGTCAAAGGGTAGGTAATATAGCCCGTAGAGATCAAATGCCCCAGGTCCCGTTGATTTTTGTTGAAATTTTTGATGTCTGGGGTATAGATTTCATGGGGCCTTTTCCTACTTCATTTGGTTTTTTATATATTTTGCTGGCGGTTGATTATGTGTCTAAATGGGTGGAGGCTAAGGCCACTCGAACTAATGATTCGAGAGTAGTTGCAGATTTTATCAGGTCTAATATCTTTGTGCGGTTTGGAATGCCTAGAGCTATTGTCAGTGATAGGGGAACGCACTTTTGCAACAGAACCATAGCTGCGTTGTTTCGCAAGTATGGTGTACTCCACAGGGTCTCAACGTCATACCACCCTCAGACCAATGGTCAGGCGGAGGTGACAAATCGGGAGATTAAGTCCATTTTAGAGAAAATGGTGCGCCCTGATAGGAAAGACTGGAGCCAAAGGTTGGAAGATGCACTTTGGGCCTATAGGACGGCGTACAAGACTCCTATAGGGATGTCACCGTACCGGTTGGTATTTGGGAAGCCGTGTCATCTTCCAGTGGAATTCGAGCATAAGGCTTTTTGGGCGATAAAGCAATGCAATATGAATTTAGAGGAGGCCGGTGCTCAACGGAAGTTGGATTTGCAAGAATTGGAGGAGATCCGGAACGAAGCATACGAAAACGCCTTGATTTATAAAGAGAAAAGCCGGGCATTTCATGACCAACAAATTTCAAGAAAAACATTTGAGGTTGGTCAGAAGGTCCTCCTGTACCAATCCAGGCTCAAGCTATTCCCAAGTAAGCTACGTTCCCGTTGGATTGGACCTTTCATTGTTACTCGTGTTTTTCCCTATGGTGCAGTTGAGATCCGGAGTGCTAAGACAGACAACAAATTTGTGGTGAATGGACACCGTCTCAAATATTATTACGAAGGATTTTCAGGTAGAGAGGTGGAGACAATAAGGCTTGACGCACCACCGTGTCCTAATCAGTGACACTTTACCATGTCTAGCCAAAGACATTAAAGAAAGGCGCTCATTGGGAGGCAACCTAATTATTTCTTTTAATTGTTTGTTGGTTTTGTAGCATAGTTTAAATCTGCTTTCCCTGAATTTGACTGATTTTGGGTGTTAGTTTTCGTTTTTGCTGATTTGTAGGTGACCTTCAGTCATGACGCGCCCGCGTGATGACGGGCAGGAATCAGAAACTTCAAACTTCTGGGAGCTCTCCTGTCCTCATGACGTGCCCGCGTGGTGACGTGCAGGGCGCTCACGATCAGGAAATTCTGAAACTTCTGGGAGCTCTCCTGTCCTCATGACGTGCCGCGTGTGACGTGCAGGACGATCAGGAAATTCTGAAACTTCTGGGAGCCCTCTTGACGCCCGCGTCACGTTCGGGGAAAGGTAGGATTTAAAAAAAAAAAATGAAAAATATAGAAAAACTATTATTATCATTTCATTTATTCAAGTAAAAAAAAAACATTTTTTTTTTCTTTCCTCAATTAAATATGATAATAATAATACTAAATTAAAAACTAAAAAAAAAAATAAAAAAGAAGAAAACAAGAAGAAGAAAAATTTGTCCTCTAAACCGTAGCCTAAAGTAAAAAAAAAAAAAGAAAAATTCCTTTTTCTTTTCCTTCTTTTCTTTTCTTTCTTTCCTTTCTTTTTCTTTCTTTCTTTCTTTCTCTTTTCTTTCTTTCTCCCCTGCTGCTCTCCTGCTCTCTTCGCCCGCCGCACGCTCGACCAGCCCAAGCCGCCGCCGCCCTTCGCCGCTGCTCTCCACCGCCAGATCACCAGCCGCGAGCAGCCGCACGCAGCCCCCATCCTCGCACAGCCAGCCGCCGAGCAGCACAGCCACTACAAGATCTCCATCGACGCCGCCGCTGTTGAAATTCCAGCCGCGCGCCGCCAGTCGCCGCCTCCTGCTCGCCCTGCCGCAGCGAAGCCCTAGCGCGCGCCGCGTCTTCAGCCCAAGCCCGCACGCAACCTCCCCACGAAACTCCATCCTCGCGCGCCGTCGCCGCTGCGCACGCCGACGCGAGCGCCGCCCCGCTCGACCACCAGCTTCAACGCCGCTTCTCTGTCTGCCGCCTGGGGTAGTCCCTGTGGAGGTATTTGACACTTGCCCTCAATTTTTCAGTGTTAGCCGGTGATATTTGGTAGCAAATTGTGCATATTTGAAAGATTTTTCGCCAGTGGTACTGGTTTGACTATTTTTGTGTGGAATTGCTATTTCTCCTGAGTTGGGTGACATTGTGAAATTAATTGGCCAACTGGAGCCATTTCTTGGAATTTTGGGGTGCGCTAGAATAATGCACTTGTTTGATTGGGAGGTAGCAATTTTTCTTGGCCAACTGGAGCCGTTTATTGAGATTTTCAATGTGTTGCAATGCTCTGATTATTTGTTCAATTTGGAGATGACATTTTGACCATCACATTGCTTGGGGATATTGCTTGAATTGCTGGATAACTCGCTGGGGTTTCTCTTGAGATTTTAGTTGAGATATTTCTGAATTGCTTGTTGATTACTTGCTGGAACTCTTTTGTTTGCTATTGGCTGGGTTACTACTGGGAGATTTTTGCTTTGTCAATTGCTGGTTTCTATACTTGTCGGATTTTCTGTTGCCTTGAACTTACTTTGGGGGGAATGGTGAGACCGAAATCCTCCTCTAGGTCTAGGACCTCTCAGTCTCAACCCCCTCCACAAGCCTCTATTCCGGTCAACTCCCCTACCAACCTACCCTCCTCTTCTAGTGTTCGAACTCGTTTGGGTAGGGGTAGGGGTGCTCAGGTAGATACACCTGCTCACTTTGGGGGGCACTTAACATTTACCAGACCCGCCGATCGGCAGAGATACGCTAAGGTCTGTGAGAGGCGTATTATACCCTGCAAATCTTGTCACAAAATCACTATGACTGCCCTGCGTATACGTGAGGAGGTCAATCAGATGTTTACCGCCATTGGGTGGTGCCCGTATCTTGATATCTCCTGCCCTGCTTTTGTTGAGCTGATTCGGGAGTTTTACTCCACCTTTGAGTTCGAGTTGCCTACGAGATACACCGTTGAAACACCAAATGTCATTCATTTCCGTCTAATGGGTAGGGAGTTCAACTTTTCCATTACCCAGTTCAATCTGGCATTTGGATTTATCACGAGAGAGTATGCTGAAACTAGGGAGTATGCGGAGAGTGCCTGTGATTACATAGAGCCATTTCTCTCCCAATACCATGATGTGTGGGAGGAAATGTCAGTCGATCGACACCGCTACGACCCTTCTAGGTCTAGGAGCTCCTTTCTTAAGGATCCTAGTGCCCGCTATGTTCAGCGATTCTTAGCCTACAGCTACTCAGGGCGCAAGGACAGCTCCGGTATACTCTCTCGACCTGAGTTTTTCTTCCTCTGGAGTATGAAGAACAATATCAAGGTCAACTTGGGGTGTTGGTTGGCTGCACAGTTCAAGACTGTTTTGACCAAGAAGAACAAACCTCTGATTCTTGGGTCCTACATTACCCACTTGGCGACGCAGTTGGGAGTTCTTAGTCTGGAGGACCACGACTTACATTTGGCTTTCGAGATGGAGCTCCTGGACGTGAACTGCTTAGAGAAAATGGGAGTCGTCGAGCGCCTGCCCAATGGTTTCCACCAGTTTACCCCTCCAGGCCCAGTTCGAGCTCCGGGTGCACGGCCTTCAACGCAGGCGGGGCACTCTTCATTCCCTGGGTCGGCCGAGGACACCGCTGGGCCGTCATCTTCTGCGCCACCTCCACCATATGGGTCAACTGAATGGCAACAACTCCGGAGCGGGTTCAGAATTTGGAGGCTCGAATGCTCAACGTCGACCTCAATGTAGCGGGCATAGCACAGAATTTGGCGCAATTTCTGCATCATACGGGCTTTCCTCCTCCAGCTCCACCTCGCCCACCTCTTTGACCGGATTTCAGGGAAGTGTTGCTGTCCTCTCACCCACTTTTGTTGGTTATTTGTCACATTGAGGACAATGTGTCCTATAGGTGTGGGGGGGTCTAATGGGTGCTAGTGTTTTTAGTTTTCTTTAGTTTTTAGTTTTATTTCTAGTTGCTCATTTTCTTTCTTTCTTCTTGGTGCTTATCTCTCCTGAAAAAAAAAAACAGAAAAAAAAAGAGAAAAAAAAATTGATTGGATGTTGGCTCATTGACTCTAATTCTACTTTTGCCAAGTTTTTAAAATAAGTATGTATCGGGTTGATGTGGTTGGATCCAAGATATCTCCTTGGTGAATATCGGATTGCTTGGCTCTTTTGATTTCTTTGTTAACTTTTCTAGGCGTTGGGAATGACTGTTGGCATTTTAAGGTGAACTGGTCCAATATTGACTCCAGTTCTCCATGTTTGGCAATAATGAGGCGAGCTGCCCCTATGCTTAGTTGCTAGTGTTGGTATTTCGTGTTTTTGGCTTTGTTTGGCTGTGAATAATCTGGACTGTACTCCGCTATTAGTCACTACTGAGTAACCGGGGATCTGCACCTAAAAGTGTCGATTCTCGCGTCAAAAGGTGGTACTTTCTATGAGTACGTGGTCGTATAGCGGTAGGAGCTGAGTAACCGGGCTCCTTCATCTAAAAATGTTGGAGTTCGCGTCAAAAGGCCCCGGCGGCTAGAGACTAAGTCTTTTTGTGTTAATTATTATTGCTTTAAAAAAAACAAAACAAAAAAAGAAAAAAACAAAAAAAACAAAAAGAAAAAAAAAAAAAAAAGAGAGAATAAATAATAGGGAAGGCTTGCTGGTTTATGGACTTAATATGGGGACTTGTGTGAATATTTGGACCATTAGCTGATAAATGTTGCGTGCCATTCCTTTTTCTTAGAATAGTTAACCTGGAAATTGAAGGAATTTGCAGTTTAGGGGCTAACCGGGGGGAGGCTTCTTGGATTTTAATCACCAATGCTCGATATATGTCTTTCTCTTGAATATCTTGGCAATATAGGAGATTGGGCAATGGCCATCATCGAATTTTGGTGATTCGTTTACTTTTCTTATGCTTGAGGACAAGCATGGTTTAGGTGTGGGGGGAATTGATAGGTTGCAATTTATTCATTTATTTTATTATTAATTCCTCCTATTACCTGACTTGATGTGGATTTATTTGCTGGATTCTACTCACTTTTAGTATTTGACGTTTATTTCAGGGAGTAGAATATGAATATGATAACAGGTGCCAAATTGGAAAAAAAGATTTCAGATGATAAAGCTTGTCCCAGGGGCACTTTTGGAAGAGGAGATGTCATGCCCATTTTGGTAAATTTCCGGAAGAAAGGACGGACGGAGGGCTCTCCTCTCCTGGTGAGCCGCCGCAATAAGAAGGGGGAAAAAGGGATCAAAAAGAGAGCTGGCTTTTGTGATGGATTTTCCGTCTTTAGCTTAGGAAGAATTGTTGACTTTTCTTTGAAGCTTTACTTTTTACTTTTGGGATTCCTGCGCATGGCAGGGGAGCTTAGCTCCAATTCTTGACTTTTCCTTGTTAGTTTATTGTAGTCTTGCATTGGCTTGTCTCCACGCATGTCAGGAGCAAGGAATTGAAGCCCACTTTCTTTGACTTTTCCTCACTGTACTTCTGGAGTGAATTTGCTTTACGAATACTAGGAACAATTAGAAAGCTTCAATTGTTACCCGTGCCTTACATTCGCTTTCCAAGTGTTTGACGAATTGCGGCTCTTGAAATGCATACAACGGCCGTGACTTTTGCTGGAATTTCCCGCGGGCTTAGTTCATCCAATATGAGCTAATCCCCTCGTTCTAGTCAAGAAACGACGGATGCTTTGGGACACCTGTAAATTGTGAGATCGATTTAATTTAATCTTTCCCTTTTATTTATTGGTATTCGTGTATTCCCTAATTACTATGCTTATGATTATTTAATTAGTTGATTGTCTTGGATCCGGATAATTAATTGGTTTGGTAATCTATTGTCAATTGGGGTATTAAATCCGTAATTGTTTAATTACCTCAAAATAGTGACAACTGGCACGATTAGATTCGTGTCAGGGGGATACGCGGGCTAATCTAAAATAACCCTGGTAGTGTGTTATTTGGTTAGAATAGGGCTCCTCTAATACGTAAGGCAGTTGGGGAATTAAATTCTACGGGCGTACCTAGGATTATTTCTCAATTAGAGCAGTGATTAACGGGCGTACCTTGATCACCGACACAGTAAGGAGGGGTTGACTGCCATCGCTTGTTTGGTAGTTATAACCTATTTATTATAAAATAATTGGGATTGCTTTGCATCAATGATCGATTAGGTGAACCATTGCTGAAGTTATTTCTTGGCTAGATCTTTAGTTAATATTTCCTTGATTGTAGTGGATTGCCATTTGACTTTTAATTACCTACTTTATTTTATTTTTGATTGTTTCCTTATTTTAATTAATTGAGGCCTTTAACTATTGTTATCCTGAGTTCAGTAAATTGTGGTTTAATTTCTAGTTAATTATTTATTTTTACTTTCTCATTTGAATTTATTTAATTATCGTCGTTCCTACAAAATCACCCCCTGTGTTACTTTGGATTTCTTAAGAAACAAATATACCCAGTCTCTGTGGATACGACCCTACTTGCCCTGTCTACAAATTCCTAATCATTTGTGAAAAGGAATAACCATTCCATTCGGGTATATCGGATCAAGCAAACTCTTCGGGAACAGGGTGAATCAAGTAACCCATTGCACACCTAGAGTCCCTGCTCCAGTACTTGGAATTGGGTTTTGGTCATTTTAACTGGCAATTAGGTTTAATTTTATTATTGCACAGGTTGACGACCTGTCATGACGAAGCTACAAGCATTTGAAGTTGGTTACAATTCATTAACTGGTGTCCTATCTGAAGACCATTTTGCAAAACTCCGAGAGCTAGAGTCACTGGACCTAGCCGGAAACTCACTCGCTCTGAACGTGAGCTCCTCGTGGGTTCCTCCATTTCAACTCCATGAAATTCGGATGCAATCCATCATGGTGGGACCCAGGTTTCCAGCTTGGCTTCGGCTGCAGAAGGAGCTTGAGGTGTTAGACTTGCAGAACGCGAGCATTTCAGATGCCATACCCAGCTGGTTTCGAGTGCTTTGTTATAATATTCCGATTTTAGAACTCTCCAGCAACAGCCTAACTGGAAATCCTTTGGAGTTCAAACAGTTGAAGCATAGTCAAATAGCTTCCGTTGACTATTTATTACGTTATCGATATATATCTCTAAGCTCCAACAAATTGGACGGATCTCTGAAACCGTTTCCGTTGGATATTTCAGTTTTAGATCTTTCACACAATTTTCTTACTGGACATATTCCGCAGCTTGAAGTTGGTCAAACTTCGGTTGTACGGTCTCTCTTCCTAAACGATAACCGTTTCACAGGTACTATCCCTGAAGACTTGTGCAAGATGGAATATTTATCAGAATTGGATCTATCCAACAATCTTCTGTCCGAAAGAGTTCCTCTGTGTCTAGGAAACTTGCGAGACCTGGAGTTCCTAAACTTGGCAAATAACAGTTTATCCGGTCAAATTCCGAGTTCACTGGGTAACTTGTGGGGACTTTCTAAGCTACTTTTGAATGGAAACAAATTGGTTGGGAAGCTCCCTGCCTCAATGCAGCATCTGAGAAATTTGAAAATTCTTGATCTCGGAGACAATGAACTGAAGGATATTATACCAGCTTGGATTGGGGAAAGGTTATCAAATTTAATGTGTCTAAGATTTCAGTCAAATAACTTCCATGGACCTATTTCTGATACACTCTGCCAACTCTCACAACTTCAACTGCTAAACTTAGCACATAATAACTTGAGTGGATTTATTCCTCACTGCTTTAACAACATTAGTGCCATGGTACTAGGGATAGATGGAGGTTACAAAATTTTTTCAGACGAAATCTTTCAAGACATTAAGGGAGGAAGAGAAGTTGAGTATTCACCAGAAAGGCTTCGGTTTGTTAAATCCGTAAGCCTCTCAGCAAATAATTTAGTTGGTGAGATCCCTGATGAGATAATGGAGCTGGTTCAATTGCAAGTTTTGAATCTTTCACAAAATCATTTGACTGGAAGGATCCCCGAGAAGATTGGCAACTTGAAGCAACTTGAAACACTTGATCTATCAATGAATGCACTCTTCGGTGCAATCCCCGAAAGCTTATCTGATTTGTACTCATTGAACTCTCTGAATTTGTCACACAATAAACTTTCAGGGCCAATACCATCAGGAAATCAACTTCAGACCTTGACCGATCCATCCATCTATGAAGGAAACAGTGGACTTTGTGGCAAACCGCTCCCAAACAACTGCTGGGAACACAAATCGCCTACCAAAAATGGGCCCATTCATGATGATAAAGGCCACAGCGAGTTTGATTGGTCTTGGTTTTATGCTGGAATAGGACCGGGTTTTGCTGCCGGGCTGTCGGGAGTTTTGGGAATCCTTCTCTTCAAGAAGTCATGGCGCTATGCATACTTCAAGTTTATAGAAAGTGCCTGTGACAAAATATGGGTAAAGACTACTCGCCTGAGGAGGAATTTCCGTTGAGTAAGTTCCTATAAAAGCACTTATACTCTGTTTCTCACATCTAACACTTAACTCGCACACTTAACTTTTTTCACTTTTATACACCGATTGTGATTTGTGACTTGTTTTTCCAAAGATTTCTAAAGATTTTTTTTCCCAAACAAAGAAGCTTAATAAATTATATTAATAAAAGAATAACGTAGCAATTGTAACGTAAAGTAGTAGATGCCTGTTACCAATTAACTAAAACAAGGCGATTCTAACATCAAATCAATATCTTTCGAAGGAATTTTTTCCCAATAAACTATCTTGTGATTGGAAACCAAATATTTCCTTTCCTTACCTTTTGAAAATTTTGATCCCAAAACCTCTCTCTTTCTACTAGCAATTGTTTCAACTCTCTAAAAAGTTTGAAATCTAATAATTCTGTTATATTATTCATACTTACATTACATTTTCTTATGTTTCATTAAAATCGATATTACAAGAATCTCATTGATTTTTTTATTTATGACTTTACTGTTAGCATTTGAACGGATAAATATTCGATGTCGAACAATTTAGATTGTTTATCTTGTTCACTAATCTAATTTTCTGTCAACGGTTTTATGCTTTAGAAGAATTCTATAGTAATTTATGCTAATAGTTGATGTGGTTATTTAATTTCTAATTGGTTTACAATCTAGCTTTTCTCCCAGAAACTCTTACAAACTACTAATTAATGTTTTTTAGCTACTTTTGAATCAGTGATTATTCTAGATGAATAAATTTTTATATTCATGCAATGCTGATATATATTTTGCCCTTCCTAGATTAGTTTTCTACCTCCTCCACCACTGCAAGGAATAAAGATTTGGCAATTTTTATATTTTAGACCAGACAATGTTGACTTTTCATAGATATATATCTCTTTTTTTTGGTTGGTTATGAATGAAATTGGCACAGAGAAAATTTACTAATATTAGTACTTTGTTATCTTCCAATCTGATAGGCCCACAATCATTCAAGTGCTTGCTGCAGCTGTTGTTTGGCTCTCAGAATGACCAATTTCTTCTATGTGATTTGAGAAGCAGTTGTAGTTTCACTGTATTTTGTATGATTATATTTTGAGTGCTTGCTGTTTTTCAGTTTTGATTGGCATCCGCTGATATAATATGAAAATTAGACCTCCTTTTATTTGCTATGGATTGTATGCCTAAAAAATTTTAGTATTTTGTTTTGCCTGACAAGAGACTTCCATAAACAAAAAAACTTATGCAGAATAATTGCTTGACTCCATTTATGCTTATGATAAGGTACTTGCTATGATATCGCTGTTGGCTTTGCAATTACTGCTTCTGTAGCGAAGTTGTTCGGTGGGTAAATTCCTTAGAAATGCTGAATTCTTGATGGTTTGGTTAATAATGGAAAATAGTAAGGTAAGAAAAGTGATTTCCAGAAAGATAGTTCTTATATTTTGGATTATCGATTTGTCTAGGTAAATAAGTAGCAATACAGAATTCACTTTATTTGTTTTCATTTCTCAAATTTCACAATTCAGTAGAACATAATTTGACTCCCAATCTTTAACCAAATTTGTCTTCACAATTTCACTGCCATCTTCAACCCACTTGTTCAGCTCATAAACGCATTTAAAAGAAAAAAGGGGTTGGCCAATATATTGTATAAATTGCAGAGTTTACCTCAAAATTTACTATTAACAATTCTCAACTTCAACATCGCCGGTGTTTGTGGCGTTGAGTAAGAATAGCTTTGATCAAGGCTAAGGAAAGAATTGGACAGAACCCTGATAGATGACATCAACAATTTAAACTCTTTGTTTCAAAATTGTTCATTTTGTTTAGATATAGCAAATGACAATATAAATAAATTTGTTAGTACTTATGCAATTGGCATTTGTGGTGATGAGGAATGGAACAATCCTCAAAGTGTCTAACACTTTTGAATGGTCTCTTGGAGCCGTTGCTCTACAAGTATAAAGTTATGAATTTATCAATACAATTCCTATCGCTTCAAAAAAAAAAGGGTAAATTATATTTTACCTCCCGTGGTTTACCCTTTTTATATAACCCCCTATAGTTTCAAAAACTATACATAACCCCCTTATGGTTCGACATTTTTAGAAGTTCCATTACGAGTGACTATTTCCGTCACTTTGACACTTTAATCCAAAATATAAGAGAGTTATGTATAGCTTTTGAAACCATAGAGGGGTTATGTAAAAAAAAGAGGTAAACCACAGGAGGTAAAATGTAATTTATCCAAAAAAATGCTCAAGAACTACTTTTGAAGTGACTTTCTCACATTTTTCTGCAAATCAATTAAACTGAATAGGTGCAAAGATCCATCGAATTTTACACGAAAGTATTATTCTGTCAAATTAATTTCACATTATAACCCCTTTGAGGTATAACACAATTGCAAAAGTTAGCAATAGGCATCGAGAATTACTCTTGGCTCTCATATTTTAATGCTTACATAAACAAACCCAAATAAGATTAGCAAAATGTTGCTTTGATTTTCCCAAAATATGCTTTTCTATCTACAAATGCAGAGACGAAAAAAATCAACCGTCATCTTCTTTAAAACTTTCCATCGTAAACAATTGCGCTGTTGCGCCATTGTAACATTGTTTGATCAAACATAGTAACTAGAGATTTTCTCACTTTGTTTTATTTTAGTGTATTTTTTTATTTTAGTGTAAGTAGAAGGTTTTCAATCCAAAATCTCTTACTTGTACTCTCTTCTCCTTACCACCGAATCCATCTGATAGTTGTTAGGTCTGTGCAATAATAAAATCTTGCTCTCAAAGATGTAAACAAGTACAATGGCAAATAGCGTCGTCTTCATAGGGATTAGGAGGAAAATTTGTTTCTTTCCAAATGAGAAGTAATTGGGGGAGTCTGGACAATTGAAAATGAAAATAAACAATCAATGCAAGTTAATAATAATTAAACTAAACTTAATTCAAGGAAAAACGAGCTCCAGCGAAGGAAATAATTTTGGGAGTATTTTCAAGAGTTTTTTGACAAATAGTTGTAATTTGTGTTAAAAAATTCTATCATTATTTGTTATTCCAATTTTCTCCTTGCATAATGAAGTATTACATTGCCATCTCATACTCTGTACCATCCATGTTAACACAACTGCTACTTCTAAGTTCCGTACCATCCATATCCAAGTCTTCCCGCTGACTTCAATTAAAAAAATCCCAATACTCTATAATTAATTCTTTTGCTCTAACTAGTTTGTTATTTTATATCTTTTTCATTATTTACTTTTTCCTAAAATATACGCAGACATAGAGTGTGCGTCTCACCCAGTGATTCTAATAATTACACAAACTAGTATGAACTAGACGAATTTTCTACTTGTGAGGCCCGTTATCCAACATGCGTTAACATTTTATCTATTTATCTACACTAATTAGTAAAAAAGAAGGACAAAATGATTGCTTGAGTAGTATTCGACACGGAGCTTAGGGCCCGTGAAGTTGAGTTTAGTAGAGTAGGATTATGTAGAGCCTTGCTCAGGTTGGGCCAAGTGACAGATTTCGGTGAAATGGAGCCAAAATAATAGGCCTGGGAGTCCAGAATATTTTCCCCATCATTTGTTGGTGGTTTATCTGCAAATCATGTAAGTCCATTGCTGCCATTCTCTAATGAGCAATGACTTCCAACCCAATTGAGGATTTTTTTTTCGATCCATGTTCAATTGGGAGGTAAAAGGTAATTTTAATAGAGTCCACATATAAAAAGCGGGTTTAAATCACAACATTTCTAAGTGATAGACACAAATGTGAGAATTTGTAAAATTAAGGAGATGGGCTATTCATTAATTTATTTTTGTTGTTTAAGTCGTATGTCAACATTATGCAGTTCTTTAATTTGGAACACAACCTGACCTTTTTTTTTTATTTTATGCAACACATATCGTGAACTTAATTA
Source organism: Coffea eugenioides (assembly GCF_003713205.1). Taxonomy (NCBI): domain Eukaryota; kingdom Viridiplantae; phylum Streptophyta; class Magnoliopsida; order Gentianales; family Rubiaceae; genus Coffea; species Coffea eugenioides. The sequence continues at coordinate 35,476,306 of NC_040045.1, read as the reverse complement.
TTCTCTCACATTAAATACTCATTCTCCATTTCCTCAAAATTGCCACAAAATTTGTACATTATTGATTCAAAATTTTTTATAGAAATAAAATAAACTAACTTAAAAGAGACATACACGCGCGCGCACACACACACATATATATATATATATATATATATGTAGTAAATTAGCTTATAGTAAGATAGAGATTGATCGCATGTGACAAGAAGCCCTTGCTAGGTACACCATTGAGAAGAGAGGCAGAGGGATGAGATTGAAGAGGATTGCATCTGGCATTGGTGCAACTGTTAGAATCCATTGGCGATGAGTACTAGTCAAAGTATCATACAATTGTTGTTCACTGCAAAATTATTATCCATATTAAAGTTTAAGAAAACAATTTGTTTTGGTCTTTACTTTTAACAGCACAACTTAAGGACATTGATTTCTATTTGTTACTAGCTTACAAGTTCCTCAGGGAAACTGCAATGTTGGCCTCTCAGCTTTTCAAATAGGCTAACATATATATAATGCCAGATTTCTACTCTAGAATGTTGATTTTGCCTTTCAATTGTCACCTTTTGCACTGAATTTCCAGTTATGAGGACAAATACAAACAACATAATTAAAGCAGAGGGAGACTGTTGGAAAAATGAGAAGTTCGAGGGGAAATATTAAAACAATATCACAAGGATAAAGTGAATAAAAAAGGGAAAATTTTTTGAAACCTCTTCTAAGATTTCAACAATTACGCGGACCACTCTTGTATTTATGGTTTTGGTAACAAAATCTTTGAAAAGATACACATTTCACATAAAAATTTTAAATTACCATTCTTTTTTAACAAAAAAAGAGTTGTCATATATTATTCTCTCTGCCACCAAAATTCACGAACACTACCATTTTTCTACCTCCACAACCACCACCAAGGTTGCCTCTATTACCACTGTCACAGGGCAACACCCAGAGCCCAGAGGGAAAATAAAAGTAATAGAAAACTCTCTATTACTCTTTTTCTTTCTACCACTGGGGCCATCGCGAACAATTCCATCCGTATTATTACTATCATCATAATACAAAGGCACAAAAAACATAAAGAGATGCTCCGGGAATCAAAAACCTGTACGCTATCAGCCCAAACATGCACTTCTATATTAATTACCTTCGATAAAATTCATATCCAAATCAAATATTAAAACATGTTTTTCTATTTTGGCAATTGTTTTGAGATATCAAGGAAATTTTTCCAATAAGTTTTTCTAATTTTTTTCTTTTCTTTCCCTCTTTTAAGAATAGTTAGTAAATACTCATATTACACCCCATATAATAGACATTCATATGTATAATTCAAAAACTTTCATATTTTGTACACTTCAAAAATATTTTAAAATATACTCATACTATTCAATTAATTGTATAAAACACGTAATTAAATTTTGACATATTATATTTCACAAATTATAGGGCAAATTACACTTTATCCCCTATGATTTAGTGTTTTTGTACATAACCTCCTATGATTTCGAAATCTATACAAAACTTCCTCATCGTTTGGATTAAAGTGTCAAAGTGATGAAATTTGCAATCCATAATGGAGTTAATTAAAATATCAAAAATATCCCTATATAAATTCGAAAATTATTTATTAGTCACAGGAGGATTATGTATATATATAGTGAAAATCATAAGGGAGTTACATGGTAAAACATTAAACCATAAGAGGGTTTATGGTAAAATATAAAATCATACAGGATTAGAGTATTATGCATATCATGTTTATATATTTTGGTCACTTCATCCATTTGAGTTTATAAACAAGGGTAATTTCAACATTTTCATAGGTTCCATTACGGATGATCATTTCTGTCACTTTTATACTTTAATCAACATTTTCATAGATTCCATTTTCATATTTTTGTGCCAAACTTTTAATTGTATTTTTGACAAAAATTTTTCATAATATGTGCATTTATAATATCTCATATTATATTTGTCCCGTATTTTATAAACTATGCTTTGAACAGCTACCTTAGAAATGCACAATGATTAAACCTTAAGGAACCACCACTGTGGGTGCCATATGGAGTTTTGAAGAATTCAAACACCAGAATATTCACTAAAGATTCGAAGGATTCCCTTATCTCTAGTAAAACTTTGAGTGATCGTTAAGAAAAACAGCTATAGGAGCATTAGCTGCATTTAGAAACTTTATTAGTATTTATTAATAATGTAATTTTTGTTACATTGTTGAATTGAAATCATTTATTTTACTCCCACCATTGCGGGTTACTTGTAATTTTATAAGGAAATCAAAAGCTTAAAATATTTGAAAAATATTCAATTGATTTGCTGATTTCTTGTAGGAAACTCCCATGTTAATTTAACTGCAAAAGAGAGGATCAAAATTTGTTTATCTAGCAAACATAAATCAGCAAATCAATTTTAAAACCATGTGGGGATTAAACCACAATATTCAGAAAAGCGCCAAGTGGGAATCTTTTTCCTTAAAACCAAAATTGTTTAATAAAAATAATTTCCGATGCTGAGTCATGACTCACGACCAGACCCTCCAAGCACGTGAAGAACACAAAGGATAGGCAATTATATTATATTAGGAATTAGCCCCTTGAGGTTGTTTAATCATAATTTACCCCTGTTCTTTTGCATCTCAAGTAGATTGCTTTTACTATGTTGTCATTAGGTAAATACTTAATCGTTTACGTGCACCCAAAAAAAAACGTTTATTTGCATGACTGACCAGGGAAACAAAAAAGCTATAAATTATAATCCACTAAACAAAAATCTTGCATTTATATAAATAAATAAATTTATTGGTGCATACTATTCGCTGTAATTCTTCAATTATCTAAGCTCAAGAATTAATATGAATAAGGAGAAGGAGGGTATGTTGGCACGAAGAATCCTCGTGCACACAGTGGAAGCAATTCTAATACATATAAAAAAATATGTGGGAAGAGGAGGAGAACAAACAATCAATAATTTATTTAACTCAAAACAAATATTAAGTAGTAGAACTCACAAATCTCAACTATAAGATTTTTCTCAAGTCTAATCTTTAGACTCAACTCAACTCTCCACTTCACTTCTCTTCACCTACTAACTTATTAGACTAGCAGTATTTATAGACTCTAAAACTTCCTAAAACAATTATAATTGTAAACCAAAACTTATTTGGAAACTGACTTGAGAATTCCTAATCTTATATGGAAACTAAACAAATAAGATACCAAATAGGATTAGGAAACTAAATACTAAAATAGTTTGATTTAATTTCCTTCAGAGTATAAGGCTAGAGGTAACGAAACCTTTTTGATGATATTTAATTTGGTAATCCAATCCGTAGTGGAAGGAATTGTTGATGAATGTGAAAAGAAAAAGAAAAAAAAAGAAAAAGAAAAAGAAGGAGAGACATATTTAAAAATGAAAACAAATGGGAAGAAAGTAAAGATTGCTTTTTTTTTTTTCCAAGAGACCAGTTGAAATTTTGGTCACGCCCTTTAGCACCGCTGGATTTGATGGTGGAAGAAGCTAAAATTATTAATAAAGACTACTTTGTGTTCCAGAAAAAGGAAAAGGACTAAATGAGAAAAAAATGTGAGATGGGCGATTAAAGATACTTTAGATAAGGTGTAATTTTTAATGTACTGTCAATATATACATCAGTTGCATTGGATATTTGCCACATAATTTAATTTTAAATTTGAAATTCAGTTTTTTCAAAGGTAGTATACATCTACAACTGCTAGTGCAAAAAATATTTACACTGACAGTATACAAAACTTAATTCATTATTCGACAAACTTTTTTTTGGTGCTAAATTATTTTTATTTTCCACTTAGGGAGTGTCCCAACCTTTTTTTGGCTAGACTAATCCCCCTAAGGCCAGTAGAGCCCTACCCAAGAATGCCAGTAATTTTACCACAGCGGGGGTCGAACACGGGATCTTACCGTAAAGACAGACTTATCAATACCGGCCGAGCTAAATTATTTGATTTGTCATCAATATACAGAACTGGTGAAAATTTGGAAATTGCTAGGACTAAATATGCCTTCAGGGAAACTTTAAAGACGAAAATTGTCCAAACCCCAAAACATTTGCTATTCCCACTTGACAAATTTTCAATTGGTTTGGTGATTTTCTATCAAACATTTTATATTAATTTAAATTGAAAAAAAGAGGGTGGAAGTTCTATGGTAGCGTAAATCAGCTAATCAACCAACTGATAGGGAGTGAACATTTCCATTAATTGAATCTAGAATATGTCTCGAAGGATTTTTTGTCCTCATAACATACAGATTTTCCACGGCGTATCGGGACTTTCATTGACGACCTAATTTATTATTCAATATGTTAACAAAAATCGTTCAAGACGGTTAACTTACCAACTATCCCTATCCCAAGTAGTCAATGGACCGGTTCATGCTGATAATTCTAATGAAAAACAAAATATATACATTGCTCGAGAGCAAGCGGACAATTTTCCATGAAGACTTTTAGGTAGTCGTCTTTATCAGCAATTTGTACTAGCACTTAAATGAGCCACTTGTCTGAGCTAGCCTTATCAAATATCCGGTGCCAAAAAACATCCAATTCATCTTTACTACTGCTGTCCTTATTCAGTTCTATTCAAGTCTCCTGCCAATTCCCATTTGGCAGTAGTAATCAATCTTATAATTATTTAGATCTTTCCTGGTATATTGTACATGAAAAAATGTTAAAATTTATTAGCAAAGTCATAAATTTTGTTTGAAAAAGTAGCAAGTTTTGTGAAAAAAAAGGGAAGTTTTGTTCGAAAAATAGAAAGGTTTTTGTTAATGATTTAGGAAATTTTACTAAAAGAGTGGTAAGATTTGTTAATGAACTCATAAGTTTTTCTTGAGAAATCATATGTTTTATATATAAAAAATGCTAAGTTTTGGGAAAAAATGGTAATTTTTTCCTAAAAAATCTAGTAAGATTTAATATTTAAATAGCAAGTTACAATAACTAATAAAAGTTATTTGTTTTGTGCAAAAACTTACTATTAGTTATGCCAAATTTACTATCACAAATTTGTCCCTATTGAAACCTATATGTCGCATCATATTGGCCACTCGTTTATTATTAGGATGACTTCACTCATTTATAATTATGTATCCATCAAAACAACATGTGTCCATTTAGCTTCCATGAATTAGATGAATTGCAGAGAATCTTTACCCAATTGGAGACTCTTCCCATATGATTGGAGACATGAACAGATCATATAATTTGGTTGAGGCCCTTACAATAAGTGAAAGTATTGGACCACCAAACCTACTATTCTAACCCCTTATATGTGGACGTCTTGATCTTGAATGCTATGCATTTAGGAATTTTTGTCTGTTTTTTTCTTGGTTTGATATTTGCATTTTAGGTTGTTGGTCTATTCATTTTCTTTTTGTGTGCTTCATCTTCTTTATAATTTAAAAGCCACTAAAATGTTTTACTTATGAAAAAGTTTATGATGCCACATTAATATCAAAGAATGTCTTCCTTGGAGAAAGAAATAGAGATTAGCTCAAAAAAAAAACTAAAAAAGGAGTTCCAAACTTGCATGTCCTTCAGGAGAAATTAATAGAAGTCATCCAATTAAGCTGTTTGTCGCACTAGATATAATTCACTTTACATATAAATGCTTTTTTGAATGCTCAAACCTCTTATTCAAGTACATAAACTTCTCAAGGATCAAATTTTGATAACGAACAAGTACATAAATATAAACAAAACTTTTTTTATAAATGTGCACCTTTTTTTTTTTTTTTTTGTAACTATCCAACATGCAATGCAGACTACCGTCCTTCATGCTTCTTTAACATAGACCTATTAAATTGAGGATTTGTGACAAATTTTCAATAGGTTTGGAGATTTTAAGTCAAACATTTTAAAATTAATTTAGATTGCAAACAACTGATAGAGAATCAAAATTTCCATTAAGTCGGTACAAAAATATTCTCTAAGGATTTTGTCCACAAGAAAAAAAAATTTCGACGGTGCGTCACGACTTCCATTGACGAGTGGACTTATACCCAGCACATCCGCCAATTTTGTACCCAACTTGGAGCGTTATATGTTGCCCATCAAGATCTTGAACGTTGTTTTTTTTAAGGTTTTCTGTGCTTCTTGTAATTTTAAATATGCATTTGAAATTCTCAAAAACTACTTTTTCTCGTTTTATGTGGAATTTTTAGTTGTATTGCTAATGCTTACAATTAATGATAACTAACAAAAATAACTGCTCATGTATATTGTTTTTCACACAAAAGTTCATAAAACATGAATTTTCAAAATATAAAACTAATTTCCAGAAAACTAATTTTTACAATTAAATATAACTTGAATTATTTATGTATACATATAGTGTAGCTTACTATAGAAATTTTTTAAAAAATTTTTGAAATGTATAGATTTTTGAATATTTTGAAGTGTATAGTTTAAAAACTTTAAAAAAAATTTTGAGATTACTGTAGCTAAAGTTTTTAAAAAATTTGTAGCAGACAAACTTGACAAAAAACTTGGGTTCCAAACAAGGCCACATAGGATTGATTTTTTATGGTAATGCAGGTATCCCAATCAAATTAAAATCCAAATATAAAATGAATTAATATTTCCATTTGTATGTCACCAAGGATTTTCCCCATAAGCACGCAAGGATTTTCCACGCTGTCTTTCCCCTCCACCACATTAACAAATTTTTTTCCATGAGCACTTGAAGTCGTCGTCCATTATCATCTTTGTATGGTTCCATCCTACTTCCCACAAACACAAAATGGTGAAGTGATGCTTTTTGTAAGTGTATAAATGAGGCCACTCATCTGAGCTTACTATATCAAATAAACCAATAACACCAAAGAAATCCAATGGAGCATCATCTTCTTTATACTTTTTCATTTTTACTACTACTCTTCTTATTCAATTCTATTCCTGCCATGATCCAATTCCCATTTAGCAGTAGCAAACAAGCTTATAATTATTCAAATGGCCGCTGTATTGAGAATGAAGGATAAGCTCTTCTTCAATTCAAGCATGAATTGACAGATGAATCAAATCGTTTATTATTTTGGATTGGAGAAAACCGTTTTTCATGGGAAGGCATTATACAAATATTATAAAATATGTTTTTATTCACATGCATCACACACACGGTACTAATATGTATGTATATTATGCACATATGTTTTTATTCCCATGAAATTTGCAAATTCTTGATCTCGGTGGCAATGGACTAAAGGATATTATACCAGCTTGGATTGGGGAAAGGTTATCAAGTTTAATGTGTCTAAGATTTCAGTCAAATAACTTGCATGGAGCTATTTCTGATACGCTCTACCAACTCTCCCATCTTCGAGTGCTGAACTTAGCACATAATAACTCGAGTAGATTTATTCCTCACTGCTTTAATAACATCAGTACCATGGTATCAGGCCGAGGAGGAGATTATAGCGTTGGCGAGATCCCTGATGAGATAATGGAACTCGCTCAATTGAAATTTTTGAATCTTTCACAGAATCATTTCACTGGAAGGATCACCTAGAAGATCGGCAACTTGAAGCGCTTGATCTATCAATGAATGTACTCTTCGGTGCAATCCCCGAAAGCTTATCTGATTTGTACTCATTGAACTCCCTGAATTTGTCACACAATAAACTTTCAGGGCCAATACCTTCAGGAAATCAACTTCAGACCTTGACCGAACCATCTATCTATGAAGGAAATAGTGGACTTTTTGGCAAACCGCTCCAAAACAACTGCTTGGAACACAAATTGTCTACAAAAAATGGGCCTAGTCATGATCATAAAGGCCACAGCAAGTCTGATTGGTCTTGGTTTTATGCTGGTGTAGGACCGGGTTTTGCTGTCGGGCGCTTGGGAGTTTTGGGAATCCTTCTCTTCAAGAAATTATGGTGCTATGGATACTTCAAGTTTATAGAAAGTGGCTATGAGAAAATCTGGGTAATGATTGCATTGAAGACTACTCACCTGAGGAGAAAGAGAAGAAAAGTAAACCAGAAAACAGAAATCAAGAGCCACACCATAGCCTGTGGCGGTTTCATCTTGATCGGTGCTTGGGAATCGTTCGTATCTTCCTTTTAATGTATCCAAAATACGCCACTATCTCCGCCCCTTACCAGCCCTCGCGCCATTTCAGCTATTAACAACAGCAGCACTCAAACGAAAAAGGCCCCTCTTTCTTCATCATCGGTAACATGCTTATCAATCTCCGTCCTGTCTTTCTTCTTCATTCTAAAATCTCATCTCCATCTCCTACGCCCTCAACTCCAAAGACTCTGTCGGTTTTGCCTTCCAGTTAGAGGTAATCGCAATTGCTTTCCTTTTTGTCCTCTACTCAACTCTGGGTCTCTTCGCGCATGTCAAGATATCGTTTCAATTTCCTTCAGCGATCCTCAATATGCTGCTTCTTTTCGCTTTGGGCGAAGAGTTTTTGTTCTTTTACATTAGAAGAAAGGACCCCAGTGCGGTAGAAAACCAATACTACGATCTCTTCCTCGTGCCAATAGGCATTTGTCTGTTTTGTACTATTCTAGAACTGAAAAGTCCTAAATCGAATTATGCAAGATTGGGACGCGGGGTTGGACTGGTTTTACAGGGTATGTGGATAGTCCATATGGGTTTCTCTCATATTTTAGTGCTTACATAAACAAAACCCAAATGAACTTAGCAAAATATTTCTTCGATTTTCCTAAAATACGCTTTTCTATCTACAAAAGTAGAGAAGGGAGAAAATCTACCATCAACTTCTTCAAAACTTTCCATCCTAAACATATTACGCTATTGTGCCATTGTAACGTTGTTTGAGCAAACATAGTAACGAGAGATTTTCTTATTTTGTTTTATTTTTAGTGTTTTTTTAGTATAAATAGGAGATTTTGAATCCAAGATTTCTTATTTACATTCCCTTCTCCCTTACCCATATCTCCCCCCTTCTAGTAACGAGAGATTGTATCACTTTTGATCAATTGTAACTACTCTAAAATTATGTTGCGAATTACGTGCAATTTAATATCAGAGGTTTTGCAAGTATTTTCAAGAGTTTTTTGCCAAATAGTTATAATTTGTGTTTAAAAAATTGTCATTTTTTTTGTTATTCCAATTGTCTCCTTGCATGATGAAGTATTATATTGTCATCTCATACTCCATACGGTCCATGTTGACATAACTGCTACTTCTGAGTTCCGTACTTGTCGAAACTTATCCACTACTACGGTATATATATATATCCAAATCTTCCCGCTAACTTCAATTTAAAAAATCCCAAAACTGTATTATTAATTCTTTTGCTCTAACTAGTTTCTTATTTTATATCTTTTTCATTATTTACTTTTTCCTAAAATATACATGCACATAAAGTGTGTCTCACCCAATGATCCTAATAATTACAGAAACTAGTATGAACTAGACAAATTTTCTATTTGTGAGGCCTGTTATCAAACATTTACATGGTTTCCATTTTATCTATCTTACCTACAGAAACTACCAAAAGAAACGGACAAAATGATTACCTGAGCAGTATTGACGCAGAGCTTAGGGCCCATGAACTTGAATGTAGAGTAGCATTGTGGGGAGCCTTGTTCAGGTTGGGCCAAACAACAGATTCTGGTGAAATGGAGCAGAAATTTTTGGGCCGAGAAGTCCAGGAAATATTCTAAATCACTTGTTGGTGGTTTATCTGCAAATCATCTAAAGTCTGTTGCTGCCATTCCCTAATGAGCAGTGACTTCAAACCGAATTGACGGATTTTTTTTTTTTTTTTGTATTTTGGGGTCCATGTTCAATTGGGTGGTAAAAGGTAATTTTAGTAGAGTTTATATCTATAAAAAGTGACTTTAGGACATTGATGTTTTGGTCTTTACTTTAACACCACAACTTAAGGACATTGATGTTTATGTCCCCAGCGACTTTGTCCACAAGAAAATAAGGATTTCTGTGGTGGGCCGTGACCTTAATTGACGGGTGGACTTCTTGTTGCCAGACTCAGCACGTCGGCGAGATTTCTACCCAAATTGGAATGCTGCACGTCAAGATCATGAAAGCAATTTATTTAGGAATTTTTTGCTTCTCCTAAATTTGAAATTCTTGATGCATCATTTTTCTTCTTTTAGCTTCAAGCTTTTTACAGATTCAAAAGCACCAAAATGTTTTGCTTATAAAAAAGGCAAGTGAAAAAAGAGTTTATCAAGTCTCGTTTAATGTATTAAACGAGGTTTTCACCAATGAAAGAACTATAGATTCCATGAGGACTTTAAGTCACGTGTTATCGTCTTATCAGCAATTTTTAACCAACATTTATAACCATAGTTGTTGGAAATTCCATTGAATTTACTGAAAAAGTAGTATTATATATTGAAGTGTTATTTGTACTGAAAGTGAATGATAAGCTCTTTTTCAATTGAGAGAAAGTTTGATAAATAAATCAAATCACCAATCATGGTGGATTGTTGCTCGTGATACATGAAATGAGTTGGCTGTCACAAAAATTCTAGCCTTGCTATAAAACAAATTAGAAAAATTACCTTATATATTCCTTAGAAAAATAAACTAAATACCTTTTGTTAGCACGCCACAAGAATAGCAATTGAATCTATTTTTCTTGACTGATTCTCGGATTGCTTATTCCAACTAAACTTGCAATTATTTCTTGTTGAATAACGGTATCATATAATACTAAACAACCAACTAATCTATACTACCGCTTAAAGGATTTAGATTCTATGTAATCATACGTAATAGTGATCGCATATTACAGCGAATATATGGTGGGTGATATATTTTAATTGGGTGATAAAATTTATTATGTTTTCTCATGTTATTATCGTACTATCTACATTTTCTGTTTTAATATTTATATCTATCATATATGATTTTACATCGTTCGGTGCTTCAACTACCAATACCAGTTTAGATGGTGATGGATGTATCATTTAGGGTCACTGAAGCCATCGTGCTCCACACAGACTTCCTCCCAAAATGTCAACCGCCTTATCAGGACCGCTCATGTATACATATATGTATATGGATGATAAATTTTATATACATTGATAGTGTATATATTATTATCGTTAAATTTATAATATATATATAAATTAAATTTTAAATTTTAAATTTATATAATTATCAATTATTCAAAACTAATAATTTATATACTGTTAGTATAAAAAGATTAATATATATATATATATATATATTGCTTTTTAAAATTTTTTTATAAATAAAAAATTTTAAATCCAAAACCTATTTACAATCTTTTTGAGTTTACTATCCAATCCAATCCTTCTCCAATAGTTACTGCATCTTATATCACTTACAGTAAGGTATAAACAATTCCAGTAATATTTAATATTATCTCCTTAAAGGAGTTGGTTTCACCCATCCAATATTTTTGAGACAGGTGACAGGCTACCAATGGGATATTTTTTAGTATTACTCCACTAATGTTTCTAGCTAATTACATTTCTTTAGTTTTTTACTCCACTAATATTACATTATTAAAACGGAATAAATGGGGCAACTCCCATACATGTTGTTGTAGACTTCGGAATTCAGATATTACCAAATGCTGTATTTTCTCTTTCTCCATTGGTATATATTCCCCAATCATCTAATTCAAATGGACACAAACTCAGGGAGGTGTGAAAATAATTTAGAAACTAAACCATATAAGCGAAATTATTGACTTTATTTATTAAGGGATAATTGTCATTCGGTCATCCATACAGCTGTGACTAATTCCCAAAAGACTAATTCTGTCCGTCATGTCTGGATGGTTGTAATTGTCATAAAAGAAAATGGTTCAGTTCCTTGTCTTATAGATTTGGATATTGCTTGCCCAAAAAAAAAAAAAAAAAAGAAGAAGAAAGTCGAACACTAAATGTTTTTTGTTTATTAGATGATATTATGGTAACGTATGTATCCAAATCAAATTACAATCCAAATAAAAGTCAATCAATATTTCCATTTGTATGTCACCAATGATTTTTCCCACAATCACGCAAGATTTTCAACGCTGTCTTTCCCCTCACCCGCGTCCGCAAATTTTTTCTTTTCCCACGAAGACTTGAAGTCGTTGTCATTTTATCACCTTTGTATAGTTCCATCCTACTTCCTACAAACACAGAACATTGAAGCGCTGGTTTTTGTAAGTGTATAAATAAGGCCACCCGGCCATCTGAGCTTCCCATATCAAACAAACCAATAATACCAAAGAAATCCAATGGAGCACCATCTTTTTTGTACTTCTTCATCTTTCCTACTACTCTTCTTATTCAGTTCTATTCCTATCACTAGCCAGTTCCCATTTAGTAGCAGCAAGCAAGCTTCCGATCATTCAAATGTCACCTGTATTGAAAGTGAACGACGTGCCCAGGGACGGAGCCAGAAATTTATTTTTGGGGGGGCTGAAGTGTATTAAAAATTTTACAGGCATGTGTTTGAATTAGGGGTGTGCATCGAATTCGAAATCGGTAATTCAGAAGTTTGAATTCGGAATTTTTCGAAATTTTGGTATCTGATAATTCGACCGAATTCGATTTCGAATTCACCAATTCCGAATTCGAATTCGTACCGAATTCAATTTGGAATTCGGTAAATTCCGATTTCACCGAATTCGGAAAGATTTATATATTATTATATAATATAAAATTTATAATATTATATAGTATAAATTTTATATTACATGTATAAAAAATATATTTATATATTAAAAACGAATTTGAAATCGAATTCGGAATTTGAATTCTGATTTCGAAATCGGAAATTCCGATTTGAAAAACTCCATTACCGAATTCGAACCAAATTCGAAATATATGAATTCGGAAAACCCGAATTCGATTCCGATTTTCGATTTACCGATTTCAAAAATTCCGAATTCAATTCGAATTCGGTCGGTAAATCGAAATTTTTCGATTTTGCACGCCCCTAGTTTGAATAAAGCTTGGTTTCTAGCCTTCCAGATTTTTTAAGCTTGTTAGATGCAACAGTTTGGGTCCTAGTTTAGGTTTGGACTTTTGAGGGTTTACAAGCCTCATAACAGTTGCTAAGGCAGTGGATCCACGACTAGAGATGACACACCTAAACAACAAATAAATAAATGAAGGCCTAAAAATCATTTCAAGACTTGAAGGCTGGTAACTGGTAGAGGTGCTCTAAATATAGGTCAATAAGTTACAGAATAAAAGTACAATCTATCAATCCTTTAAATATGTATTATACAGTTCCTTCTAAATTTACTACTGTCATGTAAACATTTCCGTTGAATGCGACTATTAGTTTCTTGTATTCCATAAAAAATGTGGAGTAACTCAGCCAACTGGATGGTTGAATTGTACTGCTAAAATTTTTTGGTTAAAATTAAAAGTTCGACCAAAAATTGGGTTGGACTACACCTCTTTATGATGCCCAATTGAACCATATAATTTTTTGTTAACTGGTTAACACTAAAAACCTACATAAATTTCCAAAAAATCTGAAAACTGGTCATAATCACCGCTAACAAACACAGTATAGATAGTAAAAAGATAATACACAGTAAACAAGCAGCCAAGGGAGCAATCCATGATGAGGAGTTTATAGTTTATTGGCAAGATTTTCAACCTATAGCAATCCAAAACTCAAAACATGCTCGATGCAGATAAAAGAGATCACATGGCATAGTATGCATAGCATTAAGAACCAAATCACCGTGACCAGTTAAAGACTCACAGTGATCAAACCAAGAGGGGAAGCAACTATTATGTCTGAGGAATAAAAATCAGCATATAACTTGATCTTCCTCCTGCCAATAAACAACTATATATAGGGGGTTTTCCGGCGGCTTGGGGGGGGCTTAAGCCCCCACCAGCCCCCCCTTAAATCCGTGGCTGGACGTGCCCTTCTTCAACTCAAACATGGGTTGAAAGATGAATCAAATCGTCTGTCATCTTGGATTGGAGAAGGTTGTTGTTCATGGGAAGGCGTTAGTTGCCACAAAATCACTGGTAGTGTTTTGAAACTTGATCTGCGCAATACGGTGCCACTCTATCCTGATGATGATTATTACTGCACAAATTGCTTAGGAGGCCAATTAAATCCATGTTTGGTCAATTTGACCAATTTGCAATACTTGGACTTGAGCGTGAATAATTTTTCAGGAATCCAAGTTCCAGCATTCTTTGGATTGTTGAAAAACTTGAGATACCTCAATCTCTCAAGTGCAGGATTTGATGGTGAAATTCCCCACCATTTAAGAAACCTCTCACATTTACGGTATTTAGATCTTGGAGATTCAGGTTTCTCCCAAATAGGGAATTCGTTGAGCACTAAGGATCTCAGGTGGATTGCTGGGCTCTCTTCTCTAGAAGACCTAGTCCTATCCAATGTGAACCTTACGGCCGCTCAAGATGGGTTACAATCAGTTAACATGCTTCCTTCACTAACAACACTAGACTTGCATGGCTGTGATCTCTTCATCTATCCTCATCTTTCACATGTCAATTTCACATCTCTTGCTTTCCTTGATCTTGATTTTAATAATTTCAACAACTACATGGCCCCTCCTTGGCTCCGTAATCTTACTGGCCTCCATGATCTTCGTCTTGGTGGTAATAATCTTTTTGATCCAATTCATGGTCTGTTTGACCAAATGACCTCTCTAGTTCATCTCGATCTATCTTCAAACCACTTTGATGCTTTAACGTTGACATCATTTTGTAATGCAAGCAGTCTTACTTATTTGGATTTGAGTTTTAATAATTTGCAAGGGTCAATATCAAGTGAAATAGGCCAACTTATAAATCTTACTTATTTGGATCTGAGTGAGAATAATGTGCAAGGATCAATACCAAGTGAAATAGGGGAGCTTCAAAAACTAACTAATCTATTATTGTCCCATAACAGCTTAAATGGTTCTATACCGACCAATCTTGGGGAGCTAACGAAGCTACAAGCATTTGATGTTGGTGCAAATTCATTAACTGGTGTCCTATCTGAAGACCATTTTGCGAAACTCCGAGAGCTGAAGTCACTGTACCTAACCAGAAACTCACTCGCTCTGAACGTGAGCTCCTCATGGGTTCCTCCTTTTCAACTCCAAGAAATTCGGATGGGATCCATCATTGTGGGACCCAGGTTTCCAGCTTGGCTTCGGACGCAGAATGAAGTTGAGACGTTAGACATGCGGAATGCGAGCATCTCAGATGCCATACCCAGCTGGTTTCGAGTGCTTTGTTATAATATTACGTCATTAGATCTTTCACACAATTTTCTTACTGGACATATTCCGCAGCTGGTTGTACATGCGCTGGGGTCTCTCTCTCTGAATGATAACCGTTTCACAGGTACTATCCCTGAAGACTTGTGCAAGTTGGAAAATTTAACTGATCTAGATCTATCCAACAATCTTCTGTCTGGAAGAGTTCCTCTGTGTCTAGGAAACTTGCGAGACCTGCGGATCCTAAACTTGGCAAATAACAGTCTATCCGGTCAAATTCCGAGTTCACTGGGTAACTTGTGGCAACTTTATACTCTGCATTTGAATGGAAATAAATTCGTTGGGAAGCTCCCTACCTCAATGCAGCATCTGAGAAATTTGGAAATTCTTGATCTCGGTGACAATGGACTAAGGGATATTATACCAGCTTGGATTGGGGAAAGGACATCAAATTTAAGGTTTCTAAGATTCCAGTCAAATAACTTCCATGGACCTATTTCTGATACACTCTGCCAACTCTCACATCTTCGAGTGCTGAACTTAGCACATAATAACTTGAGTGGATTTATTCCTCACTGCTTTAACAACATTACTGCCATGGCATCAGGGCTAGATGGAGGTTACGGCATTGATTCACAAGAAAGCCTTCAAGACATTAAGGGAGGAAGAGAAGTTGAGTATTACTCATGGGCCCTTCTGCTTGTTAAATCCGTAAGCCTCTCAGCAAATAATTTAGTTGGCGAGATACCTGATGGGATAATGGAACTGGTTCAATTGCAATTTTTGAATCTTTCACAAAATCATTTGACTGGAAAGATCCCGGATAAGATTGGCAACTTGAAGCAACTTGAAACACTTGATCTATCAATGAATGCGCTCTTCGGTGCAATCCCTGAAAGCTTATCTGATTTGTACTCGTTGAACTCTCTGAATATGTCACACAATAAACTTTCAGGGCCAATACCATCAGGAAATCAGCTTCAGACCTTGACCGATCCATCCATCTATGAAGGAAACAGTGGACTTTGTGGCAAACCGCTCCCAAACAACTGCTCGGAACACAAATTGCCTACCAAAAATGGGCCAATTGATGATGATGAAGGCCACAGCGAATCTGATTGGTCTTGGTTTTATGCTGGTATGGGACCGGGTTTTGCTGTCGGGCTGTTGGGAGTTTTGGGAATCCTTCTCTTCAAGAAGTCATGGCGCTATACATACTTCAAGTTCATAGAAAGTGCCTGTGACAAAATCTGGGTAATGATTGCATTGAAGACTGCACGCCTGAGGAGGAATTTCCGTTGAGTAAGTTCCTATAAAAGCACTTATAATCTGTTTTTCATTTTGCTCTTTGAAAAATTTCACATTTTTGTAGGCCTTCCTTCATCTAACTTATTCTTTTTACTTTTATATGTTGATTGCAGCGGACCAATTAGAACTTGACATTGATAATTTGAAAAATTGTTGTGATTTGTAATTTGTTTTTTCCAAATATTTCTAAGGATTTATTTTATGCATCCCAACTTGACCAATTCTATCCAATAAGAAAATGATAGAGCTTAATAAGGTTTTTTTTTTTTTTCAAACAAAGAATAACGTAGCAATTGTAACGTAAAGTAGTAGATGCCTGTTACCAATTAACTAAACCAAGATGATTCTAACATCAAATCAATAGCTTTCGAAGGAATTTTTTCCCAATAAACTACTATGTGATTGGAAACCAAAAATTTTGATCCAAAATTAGATAGCAAAACCTTTCTCTCTTTCTACTAGCAATTGTTTCAACTCTCTCAAAAGTTTGAAATGTAATAATTCTCTTATATTATTCATACTTACATTACATTTTCTTATGTTTCATTAAAATCGATATTACAAGAATCTCATTGATTTTTTTATTTATGACCGATTATAAAGATAATTATTTTACTGTTAGCATTTGAACGGAATAAATATTCGATGTCGAAAAACTTAGATTGTTTATCTTGTTCACTGATCTAATTTTCTGTCAACGGTTTTATGCTTTAAAGAATTCTATAGTAATTTATGCTAATAGTTGATGTGGTTATTTAATTTCTAATTGGTTTACAATCTAGCTTTTCTCCCAGAAACTCTTAGAAACTACTAATCAATGTTTTTTAGGTACTTTTGAACCATTGATTATTCTAGATGAATAAATTTTTATATTCATGTAATGCTGATATATATTTTGCGCTTCCTAGATTAGTTTTCTACCTCCTCCACCACAGCAAGGAATAAAGATTTGGCAATTTTTATATTTTAGACTAGACAATGTTGACTTTTCATATATCTCTTTTTTTTTTTGTTGGTTATAAATGAAATTGGCACTTGGCTAGAGAAAATTTACTAATATTAATACTTTGTTATCTTCCAATCTGATAGGCCCACAATCATTCGAGTGCTTGCTGCTGCTGTTTGGCTCTCAGGATGAGCAATTTCTTCTATGTGATTTGAGAACCAGTTGTAGTTTTACTGTATTTTTGTATGATTATATTTTGAGCGCTTGCTGTTTTTTAGTTTTGATTGGCATCTGCTGATGTAATATGGAAATTAGACCTCCTTTTATTTGCTATGAATTGTATGTCTATAAAAGTCATAATAGTTTGCCTAAAAAATTTTTGACCTCATCGATGAAGTCCGTACAATATGTGACAGTCTTGATTGACCTCATCGATGGAGTTTATACTCACACCGAGTCCCCTCCCCTATATTAGGTTAAACGAACCGCCCATCTGGGGTGCGGTAGCTTTATCAAATATCCGGTACCAAAAAACATCCAATGGGGCATCTTCTTGGTATTTATTCGTCTTTACTGCTACTGTTCTTATTCAGTTCTTGTTCAAGTCTCCAGCCAACTCCCATTTAGCAGCACTAACCAAGCTCATCATTATTTAGATCTTTACTGGTACACTATACATGAAAAAGTGTTAAAATTTATTGACAAAATCATAAATTTTGTTTGAAAAAATTCAAAGTTTTGAACAAAAAAATAGGAAGTTTCTTTTGAAAAATAGAAAAGTCTTGTTAATTATATAGTAAATTTTACTAAAAAAGTGGTAAGATTTGTTAATGAAGTCATAAGTTTTTCTTAAAAAATCGTATGTTTTATGTAAAAAAAAATGCCGAGTTTTGCAAAAAATGGTAATTTTAGCTAGAAAAAATCCATTAAGATTTGATATTTAAATAGCAAGTTACATAAATTATAAAAGCAATTTCTTAAATATCACACCAAATTTACTATCACAATTTTGTCTGCAGTGAATTGCAGATTAACTGCAATCAACTTGATTTTATCATAATTTATCAATAAAATAGTGTAATAATCACATTAGAAATTATGTGATCAAAACTTATGCATTTTACCAGGTACTAGCACTTGATCTAGAAGCATAACCAATTGAGAATGGAGTGGTGGAAGACAATATTCATTTGAGTCAGAATAAACCCAAAAAAAAAAGGTGAGAGATGCTCAAAAGTGAAGGAAAAGAAATATTCAAGAGTAATGAACAGATGGAAAAAATGGTAGTGGGATAAAGTTAGAAAGCACAGAGGTTAGAAAACAAGGTAGTAAAATAGAAAAAGGCTGAGGAATGTGGTGTCAACATCTCCTTGTAATTACAAACTTTTGCAATATAATTTATATTTTTGTTCACCTGCTGCAGGTCTACAACTCACAAGGAGTATCAAATCGAGGAATAGCTTTGAAAAAGTATTACATTGGGAAATAATTTTTGTAATTATATTATTTTGGAATTAAACTCAAAAAAGATATATATAGTTACCATGGATTCCCATTTTCTCCATTTAAACGTGATATCAATCAGTCTACTGACTACCTAATAATATAATTATGTTGTCGAAGATCAGACTCTTGATCGAATTAAGCCATCAAGTAAATTTTTTTAAGTAAAAATTTTTTAAATTGATTTAGATTGCAAAAGAGAGGGTCGTAAATCAAAAATTCAATTTCACAACCAATTGATAGAGAATCAAAATTTCCATTAATTCAGTACAAATATGTCTCTAAGGATTTTGTCTACAAGAAAATAAGAATTTTCCGTGGTGGGTCACGACATTCATTGACGAGCGGATTTAGACCCAACACATTGGCCAATTTTCTACCCAACTCGCAACGTTACATACATGTGCCCGCCAAAGATCTTGATGGCTGTTTATTTAGGAATCCTTTGCTTCTTCTAATTTCAAACGCGCATTTGAAATTCTTGATCTATTTATTCTTCTTTTAGCCTCAAACCTTTTATAGTTTAAAACCCACCAAAATGTTTTGCTTATTAACAAGTGCATCAAGTTAAAAAAAAAAAAAAAAAGCTCATCAAGTCCCATGTTCTGCGTTAAACTAGGTTTTCACTAGAGAAAGAGACATAGATCCATACAGATCCATACAGATCTGTATGGATCCATACAGATCCATACATAGACATAGATCCCATGTTCTTGAGATAAAGTCTAAATCTTTTTTACGTGTGTAAATCGTCCACTTTAATGAAGAACATGGCAGGATCATCTGCTTAGCCAAGTATGTGGATCCTACTTTGTAAATTTTGGTTGGTTTATTCTTGGAGATGGACTAATTCAGCCAGCCATTAATTAAGTGGTCCATGCCATTAATTTTGATACCAATTGATAAAGGAAAAGATCACTCTACAGAGACGTCCAGTCGTACTCATTTTATCTACAATTTTCTACAAACATTTATTACCGCAAATGATGTTTTATTTAAGCTTACTTTATAGATGACCAATACCGAATCAATTTGCTTGATAAGTAAATCAATTCATTAGTCATAAAGACTTTCAGTCGTACTCGCTTTATCCACAATTTTCTACAAACATTGATTACCGTAACTGATACTTTATCTGAGCTTACTTTATAGATGACCAATGCCAATGCAATTTTGTTAATAAATAATTCAAGTCGTTAGGCATAAAGACTTTCAGCCATACTCATTTTATCCACAATTTTCTACAAACATTTATTACTATACCTTTATCGAAGCGTACTTTCTAGATGACCAATACCAAAGCAATTTCCTTGATAAATAAATCAAGTCGTTAGTCATGGTGGATTGTCGCTCATGGTTCATGATCGAAATTCGCTATGACAGAAATACTGACCTTATCGTAAAATAAATCAGAAAAATTACCTTGTATATTCCTTGGAACAACAAACTAAATACCATCTGTTAGCGAACCACAAGAATAACAATTGACTCAATTTCCTTGACTGATTCTTGGATTGCTTATTCCAACAAACTTGCAATTATTTCTTTTCAGATAATGCTATTATGTAATATTAAATACCCAACCACTTTATATTGCTACTTAAGGGATTTAGTTTCTATATAATCGTACGTAGTAGTGACTGCAAAGTACAGTTAGTGGAGGCTAACGAGTTGGATTGAAACTAGAAAGATATATTTTAAGAGAGCGATAAAATTTAGGGATAATTTCAGAAAGCTCCTGCGAGGTTTCTATTAATTACAAATAGCTCCCCCCAAATATTCAAAATTACACTTATTACCCTTACTTTTACTATTTAGGTAACCATGTAGGCCCAACAGCCTGGATTTTTTTTCAATAACCCTAAACTACCCTTCTATTAAAATTGCGAAAACAAAAAGGGAAAATAATTTAGTCACCACCTTCCATCTATACACTTTTGCAACTACTCAAGTATTTCCAACTCAATTCCTCCCTACAGGATGGCAAAGTCCTAAATTTACTCCAACTCAATCCCCAAAATTTGGATAGTCACAAAATCTCCAATCTCTAATCAAATGCTTTCAGTGCAAATCAATTACAACGGTCACCTCAAATACCCAAATGTTTCTAAAATTCATCTATTTCATTTTTTTTTGCCCAAAATTAACCAATCTCAAATTCCAAATTGTGATCTCATTGGCTGTCATCTTGCCAAACATAAAACAATATCCTAGCCTATGACCCCCAATACCAAAGAGCAATGCTTTTGCATAGTAAAACATATAATTTAGTAATACTCCATCAATATCTAGGGATCTAGACCAACTTCAATATCCATAGCAAACTACTATCAACTATTGCAAATCAATTAAAGAAACTCATATGCAGCTGTTAATATACAAGAAAATTTATCTTTATAGAAGGTAATATCGCATGCCCCTCATCTAGACCTCTTCCCCTTCCAACCATCAGTTTATTATTATTTTTTTAATCTATCACTAGTATTCTCTTCGTCTCTATCTATTTCAACAGTAAAATCTACTCACCTCAATATATTATTTGACAATTTCAAATCATTAGCATTAGCAAAGTATAAGAAAAGTTGGAAAATCAAAAGGCTCTAATTACTGTGAATGAGAGAGGCGGACATTGTTCTGTTGTCATTATGGTTAGTAAGAACAGGTTATAGGAAGAAGAAAAGAGATAGGACTCAAGAGGGATGAGAGAAACATAGAACTATAAATAGTTGGTGAATCTATGGCAAGATGGTTAGTAGTGACAAAATTTTTTTTTTTTTTCATTTCGCCATTTTGTTTCATCGCATGGTATAAATTATCTATTTAATGAAGGACATTGTTGTTATTTCACTGCATCAATGGAGGTTGGTGTAATTTTCTAAACCCGAGGGGAGCTGTGTGAAAATGTCACTAATCAGTAAGCTCAAGGGAGGTTTCTGAAATTATCCCTAAAATTTATTATATTTTCACATGTTATTATTATATTATCTCTGTTTGAGCAGAGGCATCATTTAGTGGTCAGTGCTTGACTTCCCCGAAACTTCAAGTCGTCGTGCATTTTCTACTTCACAATCGCAAATGAAAAAATCCAGTGGGGCATTTCTTTAGTGCTACTCCACTAATGTTTCTAGCCAAATTGGATTAGATCAGATGCTGACTCGAAGTTTAATAAAAACTGAATCATTTGTATAAATTTCTAAATACCATAGGACACAGTTCTCATGCTTTAGGAGCTTATGCTTCTATGTATAGCTTTCTTTTCTGATGCTCAATAAAATGAGGTGATTTTGTCAAACAAAAGAAAATTTACAATGACAAGAATTCCTCTTTTATTTTATTAGGAGAATATTATAATGGGATAAAGTGTGCAACTCTCATCTTTTCAGTAATTTTTGTTGGGGACCTGTTTATACACGTTGTAGATGTCAGAATTCAGATATTAAAAAGTATTATATTTTCAATTTTTTCCATTGGTAAATATTCCTAATCATCTAATCGAAATGGGCACAAACAGAGGTGTGATTATAATCTAGAAACTAAACCATATAACTTATAAGCGAAGTTATGTACTTGTTTGTTCAAGGGAGAATTGCCATTTAGTCATGCATACAGCTGTGACTAATATAACTATCAGTTTATACGATTCATCACTCCTCCACTATTCCTTCTCTATTGCTAAAACTCTCTAACTGAAAATACCTTCTACTCTCCCATGCGAGAAAGATAAGATTTTTCTAATTTTTCCCTGTGGGATGTGTTTTCTCTATAGTTTCTTTTCATTTGTATAACTAAAATCTCTTCTAAAATTTTCTAGTGAGAATTTCTTTTCTCCTAAGGATTGTCTAGGAAGAGTTTTCTTTTCTTCTAAATTTTTTAATAAGAGTTTTATTCTCTCCTAAGGATTTCTAGTGAGAGTTTTTGATAATTTTTTTTTCTTTTACTAGATATGAGTTTTCTCAAATTTTGATTATCAGATCTAGAATTTCTTAAATCTATTCGGCAGATTTTTCCATAATATCTGGACTTGAAATAGTTAATCAGCAGATCTGACAATTGAAGTATGCATAGATGCCCATGCGGCTATAATTATTTTATCTCATTTTTTAAATTTGGAGCTTTATAATGTAATTTGTATTATTCTTTAGATCTGGACGATCCTTTCTTCAAATATGTTCTTTGATATTTGTGTCTGTTTGATAATGTAATTTTTGCCATTAGTGCAGATTTTAATGAAATTATGATATTTTATCAAAAAAATATATAACTATCAATTTCCCCAAAAAACTAATTTTTTCCTCATGTCTGGATGGTTGTAAACGTCATAAAAGAAAATGGTTCAGTTTCTTGCAAACCATCAAGATTGGGATATTTCTTACCAAACAAATAAAAAGTCAAACGCTGAGTGTTTTTGTAATTATTTGATGATATTATATCAAACATTTTCTCATGTCCAACTACAAAAAAAAAAGCGTAAGGTGGAGTTGTAACGTTAAAATTTTTTTGTCTACCTTTTACTTTACCATATTCATTCTTACACTAAGGAATAAAATGGCATAACCATTTTCAAAAAATTACTTTTTCTCGTTTTATGCGGAATTTTTAGTTGTATTGCTAATGCTTACAATTAACAGTAACTAACAAAAATAACTGCCCATGTATATTGTTTTTCACACGAAAGTTCATAAAGCATGAATTTTCAAAATGTAAAACTAAATTCCAGGAAACTAATTTTCCACGCTGTCTTTCCCCTCCACCTCCTTAACAAATTTTTTTCCAGGAAGACTTGAAGTACTCGTCCTTTATTACCTTTGTATGGTTCCTTCCTTCCTACTTCCTACAAACATAGAATTGTGAAGTGATGCTTATGAAAAGGGCGATGAAGTCTCATTGAATGTGTTGAAGAATGTTTTTATGTTTCATCACTAGAGAAAGAAATATAGATGCACACAATTATTCTGAAGTATTCTCATGAACCAAGGAAAACTTATTATCTTTAATCCTCTGAAGAACAATCTAAAGATCATTTTGCTTAACAAAAAGTACTTACTGCTTATATATATATATGAATGTTATATATATTATCAGTTTATACATTTAACAGGTATGGATGCAGATCATGTATAGAAGAATTGAAGTTCAAATTCGAATCAAATTAGGTAGTATGCATCGATACTTGTTAATAGATAAATTATCAATTTATATAAGGTTAATCCTTAACTTATTATTCAATGTATTAAACAAAAGGTAGATTGATTGGATTTTGGTAGTCATCAATTTGGTTGATTGTTGGAGAGTGACTAATACAACCAGCCATGAATTGAGTGGTCAACTTTCCACAAAGACTTTTAGGTACTCATTATTATCAACAATTTCTGCTAGCATTTAGAATCGCAGTTGATGCTCGTCAACTAGTATAGATGAACCACTCAAATATCAGTACCCAAAAACGTCCAATGGGGCATCTTCTTGGTATTTCTTCATCTTTACTACTACTGTTCTTATTCAGCTTTATTCAAGTCTCCAGCCAATTCCCATTTGGCAGCAGTAACCAATCTTATCACTATTTAGATCTTTACTGGTATATTGTACATGAAAAAATGTTAAAATTTATTAGCAAAGCCATAAATTTTGTTTGAAAAAGTATCTAGTTCTGTACAAAAAAATGGGAAGTTTTGTTTGAAAAATAAAAAGGTTTTGTTAATGATAGAGTAAAATTTACTAAAAAAAGGTAAGATTTGTTAATGAAGTCATAAGTTTTTCTTGAAGTTTTATATTAAAAGTGCTAAGTTTTGGTGAAAAATGGTAATTTTTGCTGAAAAATCTAGTAAGATTTGATAGTTAAATATCAAGTTACATTATAATAATAAATAAAAGTTATTTGTTTTGTGCAAAAACTTACTATTAGTTATAGCAAATTTCACTATCACAATTTTGTCCCTAGTGAAACCTGCGATAGCAGGATAAAACCTATATGTCGCATCATATTAGCCACTCATGTATAATTATGTACCCAAAAACTTTTCAAAGTCTTGTGGTTAACTTCCATGAATTAAGATGAATTGCATGATGCAATTGCAGAGAATCTTCACCCAATTGGAGACTTTTCCCTAACTACATGTATACAATTGATACGTCATTGGGAATTTTTGCTGTCAACCAGACACGGATAGACTTTTTGGATAGAATTTTGCCCAAAAATTGTCATAATTGCCCAAGAATTTGGTGGCTTGATGCTAGGAGTTGCTTTCCTTCTAAAATGACCCATATAATTGCCGACATGAACAGATCATATAATTTGGTTGAGGCCCCTACAATAAGTGCAAGTATTGGACCAACAAACCTACTACTATTCTAACCCCTTTGAAACGCTTATATGAATTGGACGTCTTGATCTTGGAGGCTATGCATTTAGGAATTTTTTTTGGTTTGATATTTGCATTCTAGGTTGTTGGTCTATTCTTTATTTTTTTTTGAGCTTCGTCTTCTTTATAATTTAAAAGCAACTAAAATGTTTTACTTATGAAAAGCTTTATAATGCCACATTAATGTCAAAGAATATCTTCCTTGGAGAAAGAAATATAGATTTGCTCAAAAAAAGATTGAAAAAGGAATTGTATACTTACAATAAAAAAAGGAGAAACTAATAGAGGCCTTCCAATGAAGCTGTTTGTCGGACTATATATAATTCACTTTAGGTATAAATGCTTTTTCAGTGCTCAGACCTCTTATTCAACTATATAAACTTTTGACAAATCAAATTTTGATAATGAACAAGTACATAAAAAAAAATTTCAAAATCTATACGAAACTTTTTTGATAAATGTGCACCTTTTTTTTTTTTTGGGTAACTGTCCTTCGTACTTTAGATTTTGTTATTCTCATCTCATGGAAACCTTATTTACTTGCTTCTTTAACATATACCTATCAAATTTAGGATATGTGACAAATTTTCAATAGGTTTGGTGATTTTAAGTCAAACATTTTAAAATTAATTTAGATTGCAACGTGAGGGTCATAAATCAGAAAATCAATTCCACAACCAACTGATAAAGAATCAAAATTCCATTAAGTCAGTACAAAATATGCCTCCAAGGATTTTGTCCACAAGAAAATAAAAATTTTCCACTGTGGATCACGACTTCCATTGACGAGCGGACTTAGACCCAGCACATCCGCCAATTTTTTCTACCCAACTTGGAACGTTATATGCTGCCTGTCAAGATCTTGAACGTAAAACTAATTTCCAGAAAACTAATTTTTACAATTAAATATGACTTGAATTATTTACGCATACATATAAAATTCCCTAGGTTATATGAATAACAAAACATAGGTTAGGATTGAAGTTTTTGTGGTAACGAAGGTATCCAAATTAAATTAAAGTCTAAATATAAAATGAATTAATATTTCCATTTGTATGTCACCAAGGATTTGCCCCACAAGCACGGAAGGATTTTCCACACCGTCTTTCCCCTCCACCACGTTATCAAATTTTTTTCCACGAAGACTTCAAGTCGTCGTCCTTTATCACCTTTGTAAATTTGTATGGTTCCATCCTACTTCCTACAAGCACAGAACGGTGAAGTGATGCCTTTTAAAGCGTATAAATGAGGCCATCCATCTAGGCTTACTATCATAATTGCAGACTACTGTCATAATTGCCCAAGAATTTCATGGCTTGATGCTAGGAGTTGTTTTCCTTCTAAAATGACCCATATAATTGCCAACATGAACAGATCATATAAATTGGGTGACGCCCCTACAATAAGTGAAAGCATTGGACCACCAAACCTACTATTCTAACCCCTTTGAAACGCTATATGTGGACGTCTTGATCTTGGATGCTATGCATTTAGGAATTTCTGTTTGTTTTCTTCTTGGTTTGATATTTGCATTCTAGGTTGTTGGGTCTATTCATTTTTTTTTTTGAGCTTCATCTTCTTTATAATTTAAAAGCAACTAAAATGTTTTACTTATGAAAAACTTATAATGGCACATTAATGTCAAATAATGTCTTCCTAGGAGAAAGAAATATAGATTAGCTCAAAGATGACCAAAAAAAGGGGGGGGGGGGGGTTCCATGCATACATGCTCTTCAGGACAAATAAGCTGTTTGTCGCACTATATATAATTCACTTTAGGTATAAATGCTTTTTGAGTGCTCAGACCTCTTATTCAACTATACTAGGAGGCATGGACCGCGCGCTGCGCGGTTGCAATTTATCATGAATGCCCATAAAGCATCTGTAATATGTAATATAATTTGAAAATTAAAAAAGAAATTGACTTCGTTAGATAACACGAGCCAATTACTAATGCACATCAACAACATGACAAGCATTTCAAAAACTAATATACGGCCTCAAATCATCGCAAACTTGTCAAAGAAAGCTAGATACATATAGTATGAGAAAACTTGCACCCTTTTCACATAGGCATATACAGTTTGCCTTAGTAGCTAAAAAGAAGACTATTATGTTACATTTCTCTATTTTGACACTTGCTATAACGATTACATGCAACAGAAATTCACTTCATTAAGCATAAACAACTATGAGGTCACTCGTCAGTCGCCATCAGCAACGCAAACTGAGCCAAATTGCACTTGAGCCTAGGTTTTGAATGCCTTAGAAGTCCCATGATAAATCTACACCATAAGCTTTCTCCTTTTTAGATGCAAGTATCAGCCCATCCTATTAAAACAACAATAGGGAACAGTTAGTTATCATCCTATTTATACCAGTGAAGAACCAAAAACACAACAAATGAAATCAAGATTTTAAGAAAGTAAAAGTTAGCTTGGAATCTATGAAGCCTGACCATGTAATGCTCAATATAAATACCTTCAATATCATAGTTGAAGGCCCAACCAAGTTTTTTCCTTGTTGAGAGTGTAATTTGAGTTACAATCATGAACACCCAGTGCAATGGGATGGATGGCTTCAAAACAGAGAACCATATCAGCCATTTCATTAACGCTTACCATTTCATCCCTACCACTAATAAAATTGAAGAATATTAAGTTAAGATTAATTTTTAAGTTAATAGGGAGAATTATAGTGTGTATACTCAACCAAGCATAACTACACAGATACATAATCAGTATTCTTAAATAGAATTTCACTTTCAATTAAATAATATAGTGTATGCTCAACCAAACATAACTACACAGATATGAACCAAAGTTGGAACAGTAGAACTCCCTTTGGCTCTATGTCTTATATGTTGAAAGTCCAACTCAAAGAAAAAAAAATGGGAAAATAAATGGCCAGACCCTCTTTAGTGCTTGGAAAATATCGATATTACCTAAAGCACCTTCAATGCACGCAAAAATAATGTTATAAAATTGGTAGACTACAACAGGCATTGAATCAGATTCATTAAACTTCGTATTCATTAACAATTGCTTAATATCAAAATAAAGGCATGAGTTGAGGCATAGAAAAACCTAACATTCTTTGCTAGTATGTGCATTTAAATAAACCTAACAAATGGCATTTAACCAACAATCTATCACCTCAAGCATAGAAAATGATCTGTGTGTACCTCTATTTATTATAGTCCTTGTGTTCATCTCCTAATATGTATATGATAGCCATTGGCATAATAAAACTTCAGTAATCCGGCAACATTGTAGACCTGTGAATTAAAGATTCATTAGCTAAAATGAAACCTGTATTTTGGGCATACATGAGCAAATACCTTGGCCTTGCATTCAACAAACCAAAAAATTAGGTTGAGTGGCTATCTAGATTGAACCTAAAATTGGTTAGTAAAAAACCAAAACTTTAGAGCATGAACTAATTAAGTGAAAAAGTTGTACTGCTGCTACTTTGGTCTGAAAAGCTGGAACAACTTGTAATTAAAAACAAGCATGTTTTGTAATTAATCTTATAAGTAAATAACACCCACATGTGCTGTTATTCTCCTGCACATAGTGAACACTTAATAGGGAGGAAGTTAAAATATGTCTCTTGAAAAGCACTCTCTAAGACGATCATAGACTTATCTCACTGGATTTAAAAAAAAGGAAAAACAAAATCAAGGCACGATTCAAACATCAGTAAGAAAAAAGATTAAAGAAAGGGTCACAAGAAACTAACGCCAAATACCAAAATCTGCAAGCAAATTGGACACCATCTACCATAGTCTCAATACAGCTAGCCTACAAGGCACATTTATATCGCAATAAATCAAGAATTCTTGAATTTCAGAAACACAAAATTGGCATAAAACTTAAAACACACAAAACCATAATCATTCAGATCAAGTGAGAAAGGAAAAGCAAATGAACATAAAAAAATGAACTCAAAGAAAAAGAAAAAGAATTTAACACAGGGAACAAGCACCACAGGCCAACCGACACATTTGATTTGACTATCTATCTAATCTAATGTGATTCAATAGAAAATGAAATTAAACATATGCAAACTTAGTAAAAAGAAATTAAAGTACATTGCAAGTGCTTCAATCAATTCATGAAAATAACAGTCCATTTTGATTGACATCAAATAAAAAGCTTTTTAGAGAATTACTTCACCTGACATAAGTATTCTTTACCATCCAACTTTCTTGAAGTCAGGGTCCAAGCAAGTGAACTACGTATAGCATTATTGTCATGTCATAATAAATGCCTAATCTTAGATTCTTTTCAAGTAAAACCTAGCCAACGTCTCACAAGCACAATGTGTGCAGGAGGAAAAGAACAAAAAAACACCTGGGAAAATTAAGATACAGAATAAGGAATTGCAAACACAATATAATCTGTGCCAAATGGGGTCAAATAATTATAATAGCAAAACCAAACAAAGAAATTTGGTCACCTTCAAATCAAGGTGATGGATGTTAAACGAAGACTCCACAAAATCACAAACACCACTCAAATTACCAAATATCGAACAAGAAATAGAAAAGAGGTGAACTGTACATAAATAATAATTTTGAAATAATTGAGTACGCAGACTTTAATTTAATTTTTTCTTTGTGGGAAATCGTTCTCTCTAAAATATCAGCCTTTTTTTCTTGTCATACACAATAGTTGATTCAAGCGTCAAACAGAGCATTATCGGCAGTAACATTACTTTCAAAATTCCATCGAACAACCCATTTTTCTACTTCTTAAAATTATTACTCCGTAAGTGCATTGTTTCTATGCCGCTTAATGTCAGAAAAAAGGGAGAATTCGAGCATATCACCATAATATAAATTTTTTTCAAGAAAAAAGGAAGTAAGGAGGGATTACCGATGGTAGAGCATGTTGCTTGATATGGCTAGCTGCTGATTGTAGTCATGGGGCTTTAATCATCTTTAGTTGCAACACATTTTTCATTCTAAAGAAAGGTTTTAATCAGTTACAATAATTAAAAAAAAAAGGAAAAAACACAAGGAAGTAAAACCATAGAATTACCAATGTTGAGTATAGGAATAGCCAACTAAGATGGCGATGGAGCTTTATTCACCATTAATCTCTATATTAACTATTTCTAATGAAAAAAATGCAGATCTGCTTGAGATCATATTAAAGAAAAAGATAGAAGCAAATATGAATATCAATAAAAGGAAAGAGAAAGAGATAAGATAATGGAAAGGAAAGAAGGAAATAAAAGGAAAGAGAAAGAGATAAGATAATGAGAAGGAAAAGAGAGATCAGAAAATTTTTTTGAGAACAAAGAGGAGCAGCAGACCAACAGAGGGAGAGCACAAAAATCCTAGCAAAAACTATAGAAAAAGAGAAAGGATCGGTAAAGAATTGAGATAAGAGAAAAGTTTGGAGAGAGAATCCTTATACTATATCACGTGGGAGGCTCGTGAGGACGACCAAAAGCTTGTGAACAGTAACCCTCCTTCGGAGGGAAGCAGCAAAGGACAAAAATAGCAATTCTAGGCTTAAAATACAGAGAAAAGGCAAAACAAGGATGGTCCTCAGCGGAAAGGAAGGTGAAGACTTACTACGAACGAGGAGGAGATGAACCAAACGGCTGGCAAGAGCGAACCTCTCCCGAGAGCAAGACAGGAGCCACTCGAAAAGGGAAACAATGGAAAAAAGAACAAAAAACATCAGTCCCCAGGTTAAAAATTACAGAGGAAAACTCACAGCGAAGACCGCACCTCGCCTGAAAGGAAGAAGAAGAAAACTTATGATGGAGAAGGAGGAGGAGCACCCACCGGATGGCAGCTAATCTGGACAACTGAAACCAAGAGAACCCGAGCAACAGAGGACCAATACTCCTTGCGCGGCTCGAGAAGGGAAACAAAGAACAGAGGACAAAAACATCACCTTCAGGCAGAAAGCTCACAACGAAGATGTACTTCACCGGAAAGGAGAAAAACAAATGAAGAAGAAGAAAACTCACAACGGAGGAGAAAAGGAGGAGAACCAAACGTCCGGACCACTGCAACCCAGAGAACGCGAGAGAACGAGGCTCGAGACTCCCTGCTTGGTAAGAAGAGGACCGGCTATCTCAACACGCTCATGTACAAGGGGTAAGAACAGAGCAACATTGTCCAAAAAAGAAGGAGAGAGAGAATGCATTGGGAAGAAGGGGCATGTGATACTGCCAGATAGAGAAACAAGTCTATCAACGCGACAGACGACGCAGCAGGATACGCAGCAGGTTGAGAAACAGGTTTTTAATGCGAAACAGCAGGAGGCACATGGGTACCGGCAGAGGAGAAGAAGCGCGCGATGCGCGAAGAAAACAACGCTCTCAATCACATGCGCGGCACGTGAGAGGACGACGAAAACCTCCAGGTCATCGTACCTCTTCGCATGTTATCTACTTATGTTGATAAACTTTTGACAGATCAAATTTTGATAATGAACAATTACATTAAAAGAAAAATTCAAAATCTATAAAATTTTTTTTTTTTTTTTGTAACTATCCACATGAAATGCAGACTACTGTCCTTCATGCTTTAGATTTTGTTGTTCTCATCTCATGGAAACCTTATTCCCTTGCTTCTTTAACACAGACCTATCAAATTTAGGATATGTGGCAAATTTTCAATAGGTTTGGTGATTTTAAGTCAAACATTTTAAAATTAATTTAGATTGCAAATGTGAGGGTCGTAAATCAGAAAATCAATTCCATAACCAACTGATAGCTAGAGAATCAAAATCTGTACAAAATATGGCTTTAAGGATTTTGTCTACAAGAAAATAAAAATTTTCCACAGTGAATCACGACTTCCATTGACGAGTGGACTTAGACCCAGCACATCCACCAATTTTCTACCCAACTTGGAACGTTATATGCTGCCTGTCAAGATCTTGAACGTTCTTTATTTAGGATTTCTTTGCTTCTTATAATTATAGATGCGCATTTGAAATTCTTGATCTATTTATTCTCCTTTTAGCTTCAACCTTTTTTATAGTTTAAAAGACACCGAAATGTTTTGCTTATTAAAATGTTCATCAAGTCCAAAAAAAAAAAAAAGAATGAAAGTTTTGCTTATATAATGCATTATATAAGGTTTTCACCGGAGAAAGAGACGTATAGATCCATGCATATATTGCAAAGAGTATTCCTGACATAAGGTTTAAATCTTTTTTACGTGTGTAAATCGTCCACTTTAACGCAGAACATCGCTGGATCAGTTTGCTTAGCAAAGCATGTGGATCCTACTTTATAAATTTTGGTTGGTTTATTCTCGGAGATGGACTAATTCAACCAGCCATTAATTAAGTGGTCCATGCCATTAATTTTGATACCAATTGATAAAAGAAAACATCACTCTACAGACCACCTAGTAATACAATTATGTTGTTGAAGATGAGACTCTTGATGGCTTATCTATGTGGGATATAAAGGTCAAGTTTTAATTGATCCAATTAAATTCCCATTAAACGCGTTGGTTTTACTGGATTTTTCTTTGTTTAATTTTCACCACAAATAAACTTGAGATGCAGATTGGATGATAATATTAATATATCATCAGCTTAAGTCAATTTTTGAAGCTAATTATGTATCCATCAAAGCGGCGTCCATTTATAACATCTGCTAGCAACCACAAGAATAGCAATTGAATCAATTTGCTTGACTGATTCTTGGATTGCCTATTCCAACAAACTTGCAATTATTTCTTTTCAGATAATGGTCTTTTGTAATATGAAATACCCAACTACTTTATATTGCTACTTAAGGGATTTAGTTTCTATTTAATCGTATGTAGTAGTGAATACAAAGTACACTTAGATTGAAAATATGATACATATTTTAACAGAGTGATAAATTTATTATGTTTTCTCATGTTATTATTATATGGATTAATTTTCTATACACTGATGGCATATACATTTTCACCATTAGATGCATGACACATAAGGCGAATTTAAATTTGAAACTCAAATTTTGCATGTGTATCGTATATCCAATCGTGATAGTGTATATATCGTTAGTTAGTGTATATAAGATTTACTCATATTATATTATCTACATATTTTGTGTTAATATTTACCTCTACGATAATGATGGAGGGCCAGGGAGGCATCATTTAGTGGTCAGAGCATGACTTCCATGAAAACTTCCAAGTCATCGTGCATTTTCTACGTCACAATCGCAAATGAAGCTACTGGCTACCATATCAGACAAGCCCATATATGTACCAAGAAAAAATCCAATGGGGGCATTTCTTTAATTAGTACTACTCCACTAAGGTTTCTAGCCAATTACTTTCTTTACATCAGCCAAATTCGATTAGATCAGATGCTGACTCGAAGTTTAATAAAAACTGAGCAATAGTAGGAATAAAAATTTTCACAATGTTAGATATTAATCATTTGTATAAATATTCTAAATACCATAGGACACAGTTCTCATGTATTAGGAGCTTATGCTTCTATGTGTAGCTTTCTTTTCTGATGATCAATAAAATGAGGTGATTTTGCCCAACCAAAAAAAAAAATTACAATTACAAGAATTCCTTTTTTTTTTCCCTGGGATATGACTGTTTGTCATTTGTGCTACTAGATTGGAGTTATACCATACAAAAGCATTTTGATTAGGGGAATATTATAATGGAATAAAGTGTGCAACTCTCATCTTTTCAGTAATTTTTTTGGGGACCTGCTTATACATGTTGCCGATGTTAGAATACAGATATTAAAAAATATTGTATTTTCGCTTTTTCCACTGGTAAATATTAAAATGGACACAAACTGAGAGAGGTGTGATTATAGTCTAGAAACTAAACCATATAACATATAAACGAAGTTGTGAACTTGTTTGTTTGAGGGATAATAGCCACTTAGTCATGCATAGAGTTGTGACTAATATAACTGTCAATTCTTCCCAAAAAAACTAATTCTGTCCCCAATGTCCTGATAGTTGTATTTGTCACAAAAGAAAATGGTTCAGTTCCTTATCTTATAGATTGCATAAACCATCAAGATCTGGATATTACTTACCAAATAAATAAATAAATAAAAAATCGAACGCTGAATTTTTTTTTATTTTTTATTTTTGATGATACAAAAATATCACAGTCTCTCATGTCCAACTATAAAACAATTACCATTTTCTGTCATCGTTTACATTACCATTTTCATTCTTGCACTAAGGGATAAAATGGCATGGATTTCGTTTTATGCAGAACTTTTAGTTGTATTGCTAATGCATACAATTAACGGTAACTAACAAAAATAACTGATCGTGTATATTGTTTTTCACACAAACGTTCACGAAACTTGAAATTTCAAAATTTAAAACTAATTTCCAGGAAACTAATTTTTACAACTAAATATAACTTGAATTATTTTCCAAATAAAAATGAATTAATATTTCCATTTGTGTGTCACGGTGTCACCAAGGATTTTCCCCACAAGCACGCAAAATGATTTTCCATGCTCTCTTTCTCCTCCACCGCGTCAGCAAATTTTTTCCACGAATTTGTGGTCATTTTATCACCTTTGTATAGATCCATCCTACTTCCTACAAACACAGAACGGTGAAGTGATGCCTTTAAAGAGCGTATATAAATGAGGCACCCATCTGGGGTTACTATATCGAATAAACCAACGATACCAAAGAAACCCAATGGGGCATCATCTTCTTTGTACTTTTTCATCTTTACTGCTACTCTTCTTATTCAGTTCTCTTCCTGTCACCAGCCAATTCCTGTTTGGCGGCAGCAAACAAGCTCATAATTATTCAAATGTCTCTTGTATTGAGAATGAACGACAAGCTCTTCTTCTTTTTAAACATGGGTTGATAGATGAATCAAATCGTCTGTCATCTTGGGTTGGAGAAGGATGTTGTTCATGGGAAGGCATTAGTTGCCACAAAACCACCGGTAGTGTTTTGAAACTTGATCTACGCTATACTACGGCGGATGATGATGATTACAACACAAATTGTTTGGGAGGCCAATTAAGTCCATCTTTGGTCAATTTGACCAATTTGCAATACTTGGACCTGAGCTCGAATATTTTTTTAGGAGTCCAAGTTCCCGCATTCTTTGGATTGTTGAAAAACTTGAGATACCTCAGTCTCTCAGGTGCAGGATTTGATGGTGAAATTCCCCACCATTTAGGAAACCTCTCACATTTACGGTATTTAGATCTTGGGTGGAATGGGTTGAGGACTAAGGATCTCAGGTGGGTTGCTGGGCTCTCTTCTCTAAAACAACTAGTCCTGTCCAAAGTGAACCTTACAGCCGCTCAAGATGGGTTACAGTCAATTAACATGCTTCCTTCACTAAGAACACTAGATTTGTATAGTTGTGATCTTTTCATCCATCCTCATCTTTCATATGTCAATTTCACGTCTCTTGCTTTTCTTGATCTCGGTGAAAATAATTTCAACAACTACATGGTCCCACCTTGGCTCCGTAATCTTACTGGCCTCCATGGTCTTCATCTTGGTTATAATAATCTTTCTGATCCAATTTATGGCCTGCTTGATCAAATGACCTCTCTAGTTCATCTCGATCTATCTTCAAACCGCTTTGATGCTTTAACGTTAAAATCACTTTGTAATGCAAGCAATCTTACTTATTTGGATCTGAGTTACAATAATTTGCAAGGGTCAATACCAAGTGAAATAGGCCATCTTTCAAAACTAACTAATCTATTATTGTATAATAATAAATTAAATGGTACCATATCGACCAATCTTGGGCAGCTGACAAAGCTACAAGCATTTGAAGTTGGTTACAATTCATTAACTGGTGTCCTATCTGAAGACCATTTTGCGAAACTTCGAGAGCTAGAGTCACTGGACCTAGCCAGAAACTCACTCGCTCTGAACGTGAGCTCCTCGTGGGTTCCTCCATTTCAACTCCATGAAATCCGGATGCAATCCATCATTGTGGGGCCTAGGTTTCCAGCTTGGCTTCGGACGCAGAATGAAGTTGAGATATTAGACATGTCAAACGCGAGCATTTCAGATGCCATACCCAGCTGGTTTCTCTCTAAAAACAAATCGTCTCTATGGTATTTAGATCTTTCACACAATTTTCTTACTGGACATATTCGGCAGCTGGTTGTACATGAGCTGTCGTCTCTCTTTCTGAATGATAACCGTTTCACAGGTACTATCCCTGAAGACTTGTGCAAGTTGGAAAATTTATCAGAATTGGATCTATCCAACAATCTTCTGTCCAGAAGAGTTCCTCTGTGTCTAGGAAACTTGCAAGACCTGCTGTTCCTAAACTTGGCAAATAACAATCTATCCGGTCAAATTCCGAGTTCACTGGGTAACTTGTGGGGACTTTCTAAGCTGCATTTGAATGGAAATAAATTCGTTGGGAAGCTCCCTGCCTCAATGCAGCATCTCAGCAATTTGGAAGATCTTGATCTCGGTGACAATAGACTGAAGGATGTTATACCAGCTTGGATTGGAGAAAGGTTATCAAATTTAAGATTTCTAAGATTTCAGTCAAATAACTTCTATGGACCTATTTCTGATACACTCTGTCAACTCTCACATCTTCGAGTGCTGAACTTAGCACATAATAACTTGAGTGCATTTATTCCTCACTGCTTTAACAACATTAGTGCCATGGTATCAGCATTTGACTTTAGTTCTAGCATTAATTCACAAGAAAGCCTTCAAGACATTAAGGGAGGAAGAGAAGTTGAGTATAACACATGGAGCCTTGAGCTTGTTAAATCCGTAAGCCTCTCAACAAATAATTTAGTTGGCGAGATCCCTGATGAGATAATGGAGCTGGTTCAATTGCAAGTTTTGAATCTTTCACAAAATCATTTGACTGGAAGGATCCCCAAGAAGATTGGCAACTTGAAGCAACTTGAAACACTTGATCTATCAATGAATGCACTCTCCGGTGCAATCCCCGAAAGCTTATCTGATTTGTACTCATTGAACTCTCTGAATATGTCACACAATAAACTTTCAGGGCCAATACCATCAGGAAATCAGCTGCAAACCTTGACCGATCCATCCATCTATGAAGGAAACAGTGGACTCTGTGGCAAACCGCTCCCAAACAGCTGCTGGGAACACAAATTGCCTACCAAAAATGGGCCTAGTGATGATGATGAAGGCCACAGCGAATCTGATTGGTCTTGGTTTTATGCTGGTATAGGACCGGGTTTTGCTGTCGGGCTCTTGGGAGTTTTGGGAATCCTTCTCCTCAAGAAGTCATGGCGCTATGTGACAGGTCGTCAGCCTGTGCAATAATAATAATAAATATAGAACCTAGATACCACTAAAAGCAGTCAATAATTAATCCTAGGTACTGGAGCAGGGACTCTAGGTGTGCAATGGGTTACTTGATTCACCCTGTTCCCGAAGAGTTTGCTTAACCCGATATACCAGAATTAATTAATAGACAAAAATTACTAGATAGTAGACAGTGGCAAGTAGGGTCGTCTCCTCAGGGACTGGATATCTTTGTCTCTTTTAAAGTCCAATTGGTAAGGGGGGATTTTATCGGAATGAAACTAAAAACAATTAAATAATTTAACTAAAAAAAATGAATAAATAACTAGCACAAGCAAAACAGGAATTAAATCAAGAATAAATAAATTCTAGCCAAGAATACAACTACTCAGGCACAGTCCAATCATCCGATCATTGATGCAAGAGAGGTTCACTTAATGTATTAATAGGCCAGTTATAGTCTGACAACCAATTTTTCCTTAAATTATAGATGACCAAGGTACGACCATTAATCACCTCTAACCAGAAAAGTACTCTTAGGTACGACCGTAGGAATTAATTTTCCAATTGCATTAATAACCAGAAAAACCTAGCCCTAATCAATAACACGCTACGAGGGTTATTTAAATTAGATTGCACGTTCTCCTAATGTGTAAACACACCAGTTGCCACTAACATTAATCAATCAAACAATTACGGATTTAATTGACTAAATTGGCACGAGATTAATAAATCACATTGAACATCGGGCCCTTGACATCCAATTAATAAAATAATCCCATGAAAATTCAAGCAGATAACGTGCAAATATTAATAAATAAAGGAACACGTGAAAACTAATTAGATCTCACAGATTTTCGGGACTGCGCCGTCGAGTTGACCCTTGACTAGATGGAAGATTTAGCCACGCCGCATAATTAAATCATCACATGAATTAATGGATTGCAAAGGCATAGCGTTTTCTATTAAGAAGCAAGGAATAAAAGGTGTTTTTCCCGTTGGGGAATTTTGTCGAACACCTGGCGTGTGTCAGAGGCCAGTCTAAGGAAAGAAAGAAAAGAAACTAAAACTAAACTAAAAAACTAGAGATGTAAAATAAAAGCCAGCCGTCTTCTGTCCTCTGTACGTTTTCTCTTTATAGCCAAACAAAAGAAAGTGGACCCAAGCTATTATGTCTGCGGTCCCCTCACACTTAGGGAGCAAGTCAAAGATTACAAGAAAACTTCTCTTCGTGTGTTTCTCTCAAAGCCCAATTGAAGAAAAGCCTTCTCTTTTCTCGTGGTCCCCGCTGATGTCCCTTTTTGATAGATCACTAATGCTCTCTCCCGTAGGACTTGAGCCAATGAAGTACACAAGGTGGGCCCTTAGCCCAATTGTCCATTGCTCCCTCTCTTTTTGGTAGTTTTCTGCTCCATCCCTGGAATTAGACCCAAGTACTAAATATAAGTATATATTGGCAATTAACGCAATATTTGATAGGTATAACAGGGAAAATTAATAATCAAATTACTAACAAATTATGCCCCATCAATTCCCCCCATACCTGAATCATGCTTGCCCTCAAGCATGGGGAAAAAAAAAATTTCAACTCGACAATGGCGAGCTTTCACATTATCATAGCCAGCTGTGCTTATACCCAAAATCAAGATCTAGTAACTAAGTGTCAAGACATGTCTCTCCCGGTTAGCTCCTAGGTTCATAGACTTGTCCAATTCATGGCTAATTCGCTTAGGAAATCCAAATACTAACTAGCAACAGTTAATAATTAAGTCAACTGGCAACCAAAATCTCAACAATACGAACCAAGGATCGGCAGGCTAACATGATCATAAACTCACATATTCTCCACACTTTTTTCTTCTTCTGTTTTGTTTTTGTTTTGGTTTTTTTTTTTTTTTTTTTTTTTTTGGATTGATAATGCTTAGTCCCGAGCTATTCAAGTCTTTTGACGTGAACTCTGACATTTTTAGATGAAAGAGCCCAATTACTCAACTTTTCACAGCTCCAGGACCACTTACTCATAGATATCGCCACTTTTTGACGCGAGGGCCGACACGTGTGGTGAAGACCCCCGGTTACTGGGTGGCGACCCTAGCGGAGTAAAGCCATACGTTATTCACCAATAACACCAAAATACCAAGTAATTACAGATCATAGCCCGCGTCATGTCCTAAATATGGAGAACTAAGGTCGACAAGAGACCAAACTACACAACAATGCCGGCAAAATATTTATATTGCCTAAACAAGTTAGCCATAAATTGCACCAAGTCGTTAAACTCAAAATATTCACCAAGAAAGCATGCTCTTACATGCCACTAAAATCCAATTCATAGTATAAACCACCACTAGCAATGAAAAAGTGAGCTGCCAACATAATCACCAAGACAAAAGCAAGGGATAATCACCCAAAAGGGACTAAAGGGACAACACCTCAACAGAAAAACAACACTTAAACAAAAAAAAACACAGGAAAAACACCCCAAAAATGAAAAATTGAAAATATCTAGCACCCAAACCGACCCCCCCACACCTGAAGGACACATTGCCCTCAATGTGATAATATAATAGCAGAGAAAACGGAAGGGGCAACGGTACTTCCCTGACGTCGTCAAGATAGGGGGGGTTTGGGCGGAAACTGCGGAGGGTTTGACCCGGCCTGCTGCATAAATGCCGCTAGATTCTGCGCCATATTGTGAATGTTAACGTCCATGTGTTTCTGCCGAATCTCAAGCCGCTCGACTGTGTTGCGGAGCTGGTTCCATTCCTCATCCGTATGGCCGGAAGGGGGAGGAGCGGAAGTCGAAGGACCGGGGCCACCACCGGAAGTGGAAGGGCGTGCAAACGAGGATTTCAGAGGGGCATGTACCGGTCCCGGGGGAACAATCTCCCACCCGTTATCACCCTCCCGGACCAAACCCATTCGCTCCAAGCACGGGATGTCCAAGGGCTCCATTTGACACGCAACATGCAAATCATGGTTAGAGAGATCAAGCAACTGCAGGTTAATAGCCAAATGGGTGATATAGGACCCAAGAATCAAGGGACGCTTCTTTTTTGTCAAAACAGACTTAAATTGAGAAGCGAGCCAGCACCCCAAATTAACCTTAATATCAGTATGCATGCACCATATGAAAAAGAACTCCGGCTTGGACAATATACCCGAACTATCCCGCCTACCCGAGAAACTATACGCTAGGAAACGCTGGATGTAGCGAGAAGCTGGGTCCTTGATGTACGAGCTCTTGGTCTGGCGAGGATCATAAGAGGCAGGGTCGACAGACAACGCCTCCCATATACTCCGATAACGAGAGAAGAAAGGCTCTATGTAGTCGCACGCACTCTCGGCATACTCCCGAGAGGCGGCATAGGCCGGGTCAATAAAGCCAAACGCTAAGTTAAACTCAGTAATCGACTGGTGGAACTCCTGACCCATCAACCGGAAGTGAATAACATTGGGGGTAGACGCAGAATAACCGGTAGTAATGGTGAACTCAAAGGTGGCATAGAACTCCCTAACCAACTCAACAAAGGCCGGGAGATTGACAATACGGGAATATGGGCGCCACCCAATGCCATTTATCAAATGGTGGAAGGGTTCGCTAATATTTAGAAGGCCCATGGTGGCGGCGTCCAGATAACGGCAGGGAGTGATCTGCCGCTCACAACAAACAGCATATCGCTGCTTGTCGGCGGCCTTAGTGAAGTGTAGGTTACCCCCAAAATGTGCAGGGTCAGAAATATGGACGCCCCTCTGTCTCCCAAGGCGAGCTCTCCTCCCAGAGGAGGAAGGTTCGTGCGAGGGGTCAGAGGCGGGAATAGAGGGTGGAGGTGTTGGAGGTTGTGATTTCCTGGGTGTCCTAGACTTAGCAGAAGGTCGGGGCTTCACCATGGTGACCAACAGGCAACCCAAAACAATGGAGTAACCAGCAAATGCAAGCGTCACGGGCGCCCCCAATAAGCAAATATAAGCGTCACGGGCGCCCCCAAATTCAAATATAAGCGTCACGGGCGCCCCCAAATTCAACCAGCAATCTCAGCAATAAATGGTGAGAATTGAGAGACAGTTCAGCATAGAGAATGACGAAATGGAAAGCAATAC
The DNA here is from genome assembly GCF_003713205.1 of Coffea eugenioides. NCBI lineage: Eukaryota > Viridiplantae > Streptophyta > Magnoliopsida > Gentianales > Rubiaceae > Coffea > Coffea eugenioides. The sequence continues at coordinate 35,434,607 of NC_040045.1, read as the reverse complement.
TGCCACCAGTACCACTGGTGCACAGACAGGAAAGCAATGCAAGCACCCTCAGGCTATAACAACCCTCAACAAGACATCAAATGCAATTAATAAAGAGCAACAATCCTAATAGAATCCAATATAAGAACAAAACAGCCCAAACGTGCAGTACTACCCCAAATAACCCAAGTAGGTTAATTAGGCACAATCAATCAGCAATGAGCAAAGGAAGGGACACAGTAGCCCTCCAATGCAACAAACAGACGCAGAAAAATGCCCAGCCAATGTCACTTCAAGGGCCACAAGTTTAAAAATTAACAGATCAACACACGAGTGATACCAACAGGGACCCCAAAAAGATCTCACCCAGTACCACTGGTGAGTCACAGGGAAGAATTAAAGCAAATGGCCAGCAATTCAATAATTATCAGAGAATATCCCCACATATGGGAGCAAATATCCCCAAATTTGTCCAAAATGAACCCCAAAAATTTCCTAATTCATCCCCCAAATAGCGCAGCAAATGCCCCAAAATTAGCCCCAGCAATTATCTAAATATACTGCCCGCCAAAATCCAACAAAGGCCCACGGAACAACCCAAAAATAAAATAAAATAAAAACAACAAAACAAATTCCAGCAATTGAAGGACCAGAGAACCACTAATGAAGGTAGAAATTGAAATACCTCCACCTGCCAAAATTGGGCAGGTGGTGACGCGCGGCACGGTGGCGAGAGAGGGCGGCTAGCGGCGCGCGAGGGCGAAGGGCAGCTTGGGCCGAGTGGAGGAGAGCCGCGTGTGCGTGGTGGTCAAATCTGGAGCAGAGCTGTGGCGGTCAGTGGCGGGCCTGGAGCTGCTCGCGTGGTGGAGCAGATCTGGAGGGGAGTTGTGGCGTGGAGAGGTGCGGCGATGGGTGGCGCTTGGCCGCGACCTGGCGGCGGCGGCGTGCGGCAGCGGCAGCGCGAGGCAGCGGCGAGCGGCGTGCGAGGGAGCTCCTTGTCGCGTGCGGCGTGCGCTGACTGCGGTGGAGAGAGAGGGCGGCTGGCGGCGGCGCGCGGCAGCGGCAGCGGCGGTGGCTCCAGCTGGCGTGCGACAGCGGCAGCGCGAGGCAGCGGCGTGCGGGGGACCAAGCGAAAGAAAAGAAGGAAAAGGGAAGGCAGGGCAGCGGGGAAGAAGAGAAAGAAAGAAAGAAGAAAGAAAGAAAGAAAAGAAGAAAAAGAAAGAAGAAAAAGAAAGAAGAAAAAGAAAAGAGAAAAAGAAAAAAAAATAGTTTTTGTGAATTTTTTTTTTTTTTCAAATTCAAATTTCGAAAATTGCTGGAGTACCGTATCCCCCCCTCTCTTTTTCCTTGTAATTAAAAAAAAAATATTTTTATTTATTTATTTATTCATTTTTTTTTTTTTTTAGATTGCAAAACATGGCATGGGCACGCCAAGATTCGCCAGTATCCACTGCATCGGAGAATTCCTTAAGCATCGTAACGCGTGCCCTCCTCGCGTGGGCACGCCAAGATTCCCTGTCCTACCAGTGTCGCGAGATGTTGAGAATTAACCAACACGGCGCGGGCACGCCAAGATTGGAGAGCATCCACTGCCTTCGAGAATTCCTTAAGCACCGTAACACGTGCCCTCCTTGCGTGGGCACGCCAAGATTTGCTTTCCTGATCAGAGTTAGAAAACACCAAGAGTGACAAACGCCCACGTGAGGAACGACATGATTTGATAATTTAAGCAATAAAATAACAAAATTAACACTTGGGTTGCCTCCCAAAAGCGCCTTTCTTTAACGTCTTTGGCTAGACGTCGTCCAAAACTTTGCTCAAACTAAGCAAAACGAGTCCTCTAAGTGCATCATCTCTACCCGCTCAATTGGAAAACCTTCATAATATGGCTTGAGACGATGACCATTCACTACAAATTTCTTCTCAGTCTTCAAACTTTGGATCTCTACTGCACCATAATGAAAGACATTAGTCACAACAAAAGGACCAATCCAACGGGAACGTAATTTACCTGGAAATAACTTCAATTTGGAGTGGTACAGTAGAACTTTTTGCCCACACTCGAATGTCTTCCTAGAGACCTGCTGGTCATGAAAAATCTTGTTTTTCTCCTTATAAATCACAGCATTCTCGTAGGCTTCATTGCGAATCTCCTCCAATTCTTGTAACTGAAACTTCCTTTGAATTCCGCCCTCGTCGATATCCATGTTGCATTGCTTGACCGCCCAAAATGCTCTATGCTCGAACTCGACAGGGAGGTGGCATGGCTTCCCAAATACCAAACGGTAAGGGGACATGCCGATTGGTGTCTTGTACGCCGTCCTATATGCCCACAAGGCATCTTCAAGTCTCACACTCCAGTCCTTCCTATCAGGTCTAACCATTTTTTCCAAAATCGACTTGATCTCCCGGTTCGATGCTTCCGCCTGACCGTTTGTCTGCGGATGGTAAGAAGTGGACACTTTGTGCAAGACACCGTACCTCCTAAAAAGTGCAGCAATTGTCTTGTTGCAGAAATGGGTACCCCGATCACTTACAATTGCTCGCGGCATCCCAAAGCGGATAAAGATATTAGACTTGATGAATTCTGCAACTACTTTGGAATCATTAGTACGGGTGGCCTTTGCTTCCACCCATTTCGAGACATAGTCTACAGCAAGCAATATATATAGAAAACCATACGACGAGGGAAAAGGGCCCATAAAATCAATACCCCAAACGTCAAAAATCTCAACAAAAATCATTGGGATTTGGGTCATTTGATCCCTACGAGAAATATTACCTACTCTTTGACACTTATCACACGACTTACAAAATGAGTAGGCATCCCTAAAGAGGGTTGGCCAATAGAATCCACTCTCTAGAACCTTACGAGCAGTCCTCTTTGGTCCAAAGTGACCCCCACATGCAAAAGAGTGACAATAAGCTAAAATAGACTGGAATTCATTTTCACCTACACATCTGCGAATGATTTGGTCGGCACCACGCTTCCAGAGGTAAGGGTCGTCCCAGATGTAAGATTTTGCGTCACTCCTTAACTTATCCCTTTTTGCCTTAGGCCATCCTGCAGGAAACTTGTCAGTAACTAGAAAATTAACAATATCTGCATACCAGGGCAAAGTTAAATTAGCAGAAAATAAGTGCTCGTCGGGGAAAGTTTCTCTCAATGGGATATCGTCCTTGGTGACTTTTACCCGACTCAAGTGATCTGCAACCAAATTCTCTGCCCCTTTCTTATCTCTGATCTCCAAGTCAAACTCCTGTAGCAACAGTATCCACCTTATCAGTCGCGGTTTGGCCTCTTTCTTGGTCAACAGATACCGCAGGGCTGCATGATCAGAGAAAACAATAACTTTAGCACCAAGCAAATAGGACCGAAATTTTTCTAAAGCAAAAATTACAGCTAAAAGCTCTTTCTCAGTGGTCGAATAGTTCAATTGGGCTCCGTTCAAGGCTCGAGAGGCGTAGTATATAGCATGGGCTGCCTTCCCCACTCTTTGACCCAGCACCGCACCCACTGCGTAATCGCTGGCGTCACACATGATCTCAAATGGGAGATTCCAGTCAGGGGGTTGGATGACAGGTGGAGAAGTGAGTAATTTTTTTAACTTCTCGAACGCTTCTTCGCACTCTCCGTTGAATTCAAAACTGACATCCTTTTGTAAAAGCCTGAAAAGTGGTGCCCCGATCTTTGAGAAATCCTTGATAAATCTGCGATAGAAACCTGCATGTCCTAGAAAAGAACGAACTTCCCGTACAGTTACGGGGTAAGGTAAAGCAGATATCACATCTATTTTAGCTTTATCAACCTCAATTCCTCTAGACGACACTACGTGTCCTAGAACTATCCCGTGCTCAACCATGAAGTGACATTTTTCCCAATTTAGCACCAGGTTAGTCTCAATGCATCTTTTTAAAATCAATGTCAGGTTATCTAAACAATCGTCAAAACTATCACCATAGACACTGAAGTCATCCATGAATACCTCAATTATTCTCTCTATATATTCAGAAAAAATGCTAATCATGCACCTCTGGAATGTTGCAGGGGCATTACACAATCCAAACGGCATCCTTCGATAGGCAAAAGTGCCAAAGGGGCAAGTGAAAGTTGTTTTCTCTTGATCCTCTGGTGCAATTGCTATCTGAAAATAACCAGAGAAACCATCTAGAAAACAATAGTAGGCACGACAAGCTAACCTTTCAACCATTTGATCGATAAATGGAAGAGGAAAATGATCCTTCTTGGTCACTGCGTTCAATTTGCGGTAATCGATGCATTGGCGCCAACCCGTAGGCTTTCGAATTGGAACAAGGTCCCCTTCATGATTTTCTTCCGCAGTCACCCCTGCTTTCTTTGGCACCACTTGGACCGGACTTACCCATGGGCTGTCTGAGATAGAAAAAATAATTCCCACGTCCAGAAGCTTGATTACCTCTTTCTTGACCACTTCCATCATGATGGGGTTCAATCTCCTTTGTGGTTGTCTTATCGGCCTTGCATTCTCTTCCAGGTGAATTCGATGCATGCATACAGACGGGCTTATACCCTTGATGTCTGCAATTGTCCACCCTATAGCTTCCTTATGCTCCCTTAAAACCCGCAGCAGCTTGTCCTCCTCCGTGGGTGATAATTTGGATGAGATTATCACTGGTAACGTCTCTTTTTCACCTAGGAAGGCATACTTTAAATGCTCGGGCAGGGGTTTCAACTCCACTTCAGGTGCCTGCACGATAGAAGGTAATAGCTTGAGGTGTGGTTCAGGCACAAATATAGGAGCAACATCATACCTTAGAGGACTTTGGCCTAGTGAATGCAAGGCTCCAACCATTCTTTGCAAATTGATGTCTAACTCCATTTCGCAGGCTGCTTCCAGATCCAAATGTCTGGTGATTGCTACCTCCAATTCATCCCTGCCATTAATCTCAAATACTTCTTGCACCAAAGGGTCAATTATACTCACAGCAAAAACAGCATTAGAGTGACACGGATATTTCATGGCCTCAAATATACTGAAATGAACTATTTCTCCATCAAATTCCATCGTTAGGGTGCCCTTACTAACATCAATTTTTGTACGAGCCGTGCTCAAGAAGGGCCTCCCCAACAAAATTGGTGATGGATTTGGAGAATGTTCATCACCCATATCAAGAATATAAAAATCAGCAGGGAACACTAAATTGTTCACTTGTACTAACACATCTTCTATCACCCCATCAGGATAAGCATTAGTCCTATCAGCCAATTGAATTATAATGCCAGTTTCCTTTAAGGGCCCCAAATTCAAAGAAGTATAAATAGCCTTGGGCATCACATTTATAGAGGCTCCTAAATCTAACATGGCATTCCTAATGCTAGTGTTCCCTATTTTACAAGGAATGGTGAACATACCTGGGTCTCCACACTTGGGTGGAAGTTTTCTTTGAAGCACTGCAGATACGTTCTCTCCCACAATTATCCTTTCATCTCCCCTCAATTTCTTCCTATTGATGCATAGGTCCTTCAAAAATTTGGCATACCGGGGTACTTGCTTAATTGCGTCAAGTAGGGGGATATTTATTTCCACCTTCCTAAACATCTCCAAAATTTCCTTTTCCTTGTCTTGCTTTTTAGGCCTTTCCAACCTGCTAGGAAAAGGTGGTGGGTTAGGCTTAACAGGAATCACTGGGTTACGTATTACCTCCTTATTCGTGCCAGACGTTCCTTCTTCTTCAAGCTCCTTCTCAATGCGGTCCTCATTCTTGTCCTTCGGAGCCACTGGTGCTGGTCCTTCAATCTCTTTCCCACTCCTGAGGGTCATTGCACTTACATTCTTGGGATTCACCTCAGGTTGGGATGGAAGTTTTCCTTTTCCCTGGGAGTCCAGTCGGTTGACAATTGAGGCTAATTGACTCATCTGATTTTCCAAGTTTTGCATACGTGCTTTCATCTCTTGATTGCTGGCCTCAGTGTCCTGTTGAAATTTCATAGTATTAGAGGCTATGGTTTTAACCATGTCTTCTAGGGACATACCTGAGGCAGAGGAGGGTTGATTCCTCGTTTGATATTGTTGCTGGAAACCTTGTTGTCTATTGGGGATGAAATTTTGTTGCTTATTTCCCCCATAGCTCAGATTTGGATGATCCCTCCAACCCGGATTGTATGAGTTGGAATAGGGGTCATACTGTCTACGTGGCATGGGCATGTTACCAGCCATGTTTGCTTGCTCAATTCCCTCCTCTTGTAACTGTGGGCACGAGTCAGTGGTATGACCAATATTCGTGCAAATCCCACACACTTTGGCCTGCTGTGCATTTCCTACAGCTATTTGTCGAACAAATGAGGTTAATTCAGATAACTGCTGTTCAATGGAAGATGAACTTACCTCGTTAACCTTTCTCGTAGGAACATCTGCTCTCGTACCAAACTGCTGGCAATTCTCTGCCATTCGCTCAATTAAGTCCCATGCCTCCTGGGTAGTCTTATTTACCAGTGCACCACCACTTGCTGCATCAATGATATTTCTATCGTTCATCAGTAGCCCCTCGTAGAAGTACTGAATCAGCAGTTGATCACTTATTTGGTGATGCGGGCATCGGGTACGCAGCCTGGTGAACCTCTCCCAGTATTCATACAAGGATTCCCCGTGAAATTGCTTGATGCCACATATTTCCTTCCGCAAACTAGCAGCTCTAGATGCAGGGAAATATTTTTCAAAAAATTTTTTCTGCATCTCTGGCCACGTGGTGATAATGCCTGCAGGTAGACAGTATAACCAGTCCTTTGCCGAATCCTTGAGAGAAAAAGGGAAGGCCCTTAATTTAATTTGTTCATCAGTTACTCCCGAAGGCTTCATACTCGAACACACCACATCAAATTCCTGCATGTGTTTGTGGGGTTCCTCTCCTGGCAGACCATGAAAAACAGGCAACAAATGTATTAAACCAGGTTTTAATTCAAAAGCTGCATTCTCACTAAGGCGAGGAAAAGTTATGCAAAGAGGTTGTTGGGTCAAGTTTGGAGCAGCCAACTCCCTTAATGTCTGTGTGTTAGCCATGGGGATTTCTTCTTGCTCTGAGTCACTCGAAGTGTCCCCAAATGAATCTGTTGGTTCAACTTCTGGCTCAGGTCTCTGAGATGTAGCACTGGAGTGCTCCTCTCGGAGTTGTCTGGTCTCTTTTCTTGTCCTACGCGCAGTCTTCTCTACCTCAGGGTCAAAAACCAAATTACCTGTACGAGACGATCGCGGCATACACTAGAAAAATACCAGAAAATTAGAGCGAAAATGAACTTAATAAAGAAACAAATAATAACGTCGTTCCCCGGCAGCGGCGCCAAAAATTGACAGGTCGTCAGCCTGTGCAATAATAATAATAAATATAGAACCTAGATACCACTAAAAGCAGTCAATAATTAATCCTAGGTACTGGAGCAGGGACTCTAGGTGTGCAATGGGTTACTTGATTCACCCTGTTCCCGAAGAGTTTGCTTAACCCGATATACCAGAATTAATTAATAGACAAAAATTACTAGATAGTAGACAGTGGCAAGTAGGGTCGTCTCCTCAGGGACTGGATATCTTTGTCTCTTTTAAAGTCCAATTGGTAAGGGGGGATTTTATCGGAATGAAACTAAAAACAATTAAATAATTTAACTAAAAAAAATGAATAAATAACTAGCACAAGCAAAACAGGAATTAAATCAAGAATAAATAAATTCTAGCCAAGAATACAACTACTCAGGCACAGTCCAATCATCCGATCATTGATGCAAGAGAGGTTCACTTAATGTATTAATAGGCCAGTTATAGTCTGACAACCAATTTTTCCTTAAATTATAGATGACCAAGGTACGACCATTAATCACCTCTAACCAGAAAAGTACTCTTAGGTACGACCGTAGGAATTAATTTTCCAATTGCATTAATAACCAGAAAAACCTAGCCCTAATCAATAACACGCTACGAGGGTTATTTAAATTAGATTGCACGTTCTCCTAATGTGTAAACACACCAGTTGCCACTAACATTAATCAATCAAACAATTACGGATTTAATTGACTAAATTGGCACGAGATTAATAAATCACATTGAACATCGGGCCCTTGACATCCAATTAATAAAATAATCCCATGAAAATTCAAGCAGATAACGTGCAAATATTAATAAATAAAGGAACACGTGAAAACTAATTAGATCTCACAGATTTTCGGGACTGCGCCGTCGAGTTGACCCTTGACTAGATGGAAGATTTAGCCACGCCGCATAATTAAATCATCACATGAATTAATGGATTGCAAAGGCATAGCGTTTTCTATTAAGAAGCAAGGAATAAAAGGTGTTTTTCCCGTTGGGGAATTTTGTCGAACACCTGGCGTGTGTCAGAGGCCAGTCTAAGGAAAGAAAGAAAAGAAACTAAAACTAAACTAAAAAACTAGAGATGTAAAATAAAAGCCAGCCGTCTTCTGTCCTCTGTACGTTTTCTCTTTATAGCCAAACAAAAGAAAGTGGACCCAAGCTATTATGTCTGCGGTCCCCTCACACTTAGGGAGCAAGTCAAAGATTACAAGAAAACTTCTCTTCGTGTGTTTCTCTCAAAGCCCAATTGAAGAAAAGCCTTCTCTTTTCTCGTGGTCCCCGCTGATGTCCCTTTTTGATAGATCACTAATGCTCTCTCCCGTAGGACTTGAGCCAATGAAGTACACAAGGTGGGCCCTTAGCCCAATTGTCCATTGCTCCCTCTCTTTTTGGTAGTTTTCTGCTCCATCCCTGGAATTAGACCCAAGTACTAAATATAAGTATATATTGGCAATTAACGCAATATTTGATAGGTATAACAGGGAAAATTAATAATCAAATTACTAACAAATTATGCCCCATCACTATGCATACTTCAAGTTTGTAGAAAGTGCCTGTGACAAAATCTGGGTAAAGACTACTCGCCTGAGGAGGAATTTTCGTTGAGTAAGTTCCTATAAAAGCACTTATACTCTGTTTTTCATATCACACACTAAGGAGCCACAATATCCGTAGCATACTATCTTTGATAATTTGCTCTTCGAAAATTTCACATTTTTGTAGACATTCCTTCATCTAACTTATTCTTTTTACTTTTTATATGCTGATCGTAGAGAACTAATTAGAACTTAACATTCATAATTTGCAACCTATTGTGATTTGTAATTTGTTTTTTTTCCAAATATTTCTAAGGATTTATTTTATGCGTTTGTCCAATACAAGAAAATTATAGCTCAATAAGTTTTTTTTTTCAAACAAAGAATCTTAATAAGTTATATCAACAAAAGAATAACATACCAATTTTAATAGATAGGAGTATAAAGTAGTAGATGCCTGATACCGAATAGCTTACCAACAAGATTCTAACATCAAATTCGTAGCTTTCAAAGAAAATTTTTTTCCCAATAAGTACTATACTAGTTTATGCTAATAGTTAATTTAGTTATGTAATTTCTAATTGGTATACAGTCTAGCTTTTCTGCCAATAACTTTTACAAACTACTAATTAATGATTGTTAGGTATTTTTTAACCTTTGATTACAGAAGATGAATAAATTCTTATGGTCATGTAATGCTTATGTATATGTTGCCCCTCCTAGACTAGTTTTCTACCTCCTCCACCACTGCAAGGAGTAAAGATTTGACAATTTGTGTATTTCAGACTAGACGGTCTTAACTTTTCATTTATCTTTTTCTTGTAATAAATCTTGAACTTTAACGTTTTTTTTTTTTTAAATTGGCACTTCTCTAGAGAAAATTTATTAACGTTGCTACTTTGCTATCTTTCAGACTATCAGAGTGGCTGCTGCTGTTGTTGTCCAGAGTGCCTCGAGAAGCAATAGTAGTTTTGTTGTGTTTTCGTGTATTTAAGCTTCGAGTGTTCAGTGTTTTTCTGTTTTGTTTTGCATCTCAAGATGTAATCTGAGGATTAGTCCTCTTTCTACAGCTGTGAATTCTATGTCATACCAAAGTTTCAATTGTTTGCTTAAACAAATTTTGGAATTTTGTTTTACCTTCTCTCATTCTCGTCCAATGCAAAGATGCATGTCATGTGCCTCGAAAATTAGATAAACGCTAGTTGTAGTCTTGTAGACACTTCTTGTTTTTCCTGCTAGTCCAACCAACGCTAGCAACGTAGTTTAGAAGAGAAAAATCCAACGCTAATCGATTAGGCACTTTTTGCGCAAGTTTCATCCATCACCTGTTTTCATGATATTTTCATGCATTTTTCTTATTTCAGATCCCTTTTTTTTTTATCATTTTCCTGCCATTATACCCATTCTTCTATTTACTTTTTTTATTTTCTATTATTCTCATTTGCATTATCATGACCCCGCCAAGGTCATCTGGACGTTGCAATTAATGCAATCTCACCAATTAGGAAATTTTGGCCCAATTCGAGAGGGTAGGATCTCAGTTTTGCACCCGTAGGTGGTTTTCAAAATGCAACACATTTAATGATTAGTTTGGAAACATTTCGTTTTGAACCACACCATTTGTTCTGTGATGTCAGAAATAAATGATTGATAGGGCTTAACGTTAAGTGCACAATTCAGAATGACTTGGACTTGGGCCAAGTTAGAGTCAACCTAAAGTAGGCCCAACAGAAATGATGATATCAAATTCAAATAATTTATATGATAGGTTCAACTGTGTCAAATTAGCTAATGTTAAAATGTCATTGTACTAAAAGTTCTATTTAATTAAAGGCTTTTTCTTTTTCTTGGATGATGGGAATAACAATGCATAAATATCTTGTTAAAGATACGATCCAAAATTTAAGACTAGCAGTTATCATGTTGGAAGTTCGTGGATACCACTAAGTGGCACTTATTTTAAAATAGTAAATTTTAACAATGGATACTTAATAGACAAACCCAAACTTATGTAAAAAAATAAAGTAGAGACTCTCCAACAATTCTTTATGAGTTTCCACTCAAACAACTTAATAAAATAGTAAGATTTAGTTATTTCCACTGGCGATCATGAGCCAATTTATTAATGAGCATGTGCTTACAGCTGAAATACTAAATTGGAAAGTGAACCAAAATTCTTCATCAATGATTCATAAATAATTGAACAGGCATTTTCTTTCCTGCCCTCAGAATCTTTATCCATGATTTTTGGAGATTGTTCGGCTCAAAATAAATTCCGTCAATAAATCAAAGTCAAAGAACCCGGAATGGAGGATATTGGAGTTGGTGTTGAGAAGTAGTATTCATACATATTGACATGATTCCAATTCTGACAATGATCACGATAATACACCAATTGGAAAAAATAATGTAGGGATATACAAATAAGAAAATAACATAGGATCTGTTTAAGGAGTGCTCGACTATGTTGGGGTTCATGTATTAATATCATGGAAAAGTAAAGTTATATAGATAAGTCAATAATTGCTAGTGATTATGATACATGCGCACGGAAGGTAGGTTGAATGTGATTTACGTGTGGTAATAAATCCTTTAGAAAAACAGAATAATCTTTATCAGTGATTCGTAATTCATAAATAATTGAACATGCGTCTTCTTTAGTGTTCCACAATCTTCATCAACGATTTTGGCAACTGACCTAACAAGTTGATAGAATCCTGTCCTATCTTCTCTCTTTCGCTCTACCAACCTGGATACAACGCACACAAGCGCATAAACGAAATGACCCTTATTGCATGTGGACATTATTCTGTGGAAACTAACAATATGTCCTTCTTCTCTATAATGATAGACTAAAAATATCCTAACTATATATATATGTGTGTGTGTGGATGTGTGTATATCCTAACGATATATATGTGTGTATGTGTATGTATATATATACATATATATCATGAGAATCACTTGTATATTTATTTTAGATACCTACTCTTTCCAGGGCATTTTAATAGAAAACTAATTATTCCATGTATTTTATGATTTTTTTTTTATCACGAGAATACTTAAGCTGTTACCTGCAATTGGGGGCACTTGAGATTCTGCATTTGAATGGAAATAAATTCATTGGAAGGCTCCCGTCATCAATGCAGCATCTGAGCAATTTGGTAATTTTTGATCTTGGTGAAAATGGGCTAAGGGATACCATACCAGCTTGGATTGGGGAAATGTCATCAAATTTGATGTTTCTAAGATTTCAGTCAAATAACTTCTATGGAGGTATTTCTGACAAGCTCTGCCTACTCTCAAATCTTCAAGTGCTGAACCTGGCACACAATAACTTAACAGGATATATTCCTCATTGTTTTAACAACTTCTCAATGATGGTATCAAGTGAACATGGAAGCATTCTCACGATAACTTACGATACCACCAACCTTCAAAACTATAAGGGAGGAAATGAACTTGAGTACTCCTTTGGGAACCTTGTGCTCATTAAATCCATAAGCCTCTCAACAAATAATTTAGTGGGTGAGATCCCAGATGGGATAATGGATCTGGCTGGTTTACAAACTTTGAACCTTTCTCACAACCATTTGACTGGAAGGATCTCTGAGAAGATTGGCAACTTAAAGCGACTTGAAACGCTAGATCTATCAATGAATGAATTCTTCGGTGCAATACCTAACAACTTATCAACAATAAACTCATTGAGCTTCCTAAATTTGTCACACAATAGCCTTTCAGGGGAAATACCATCAGGAAATCAACTTCAGACCTTAAACGATCCATCCATCTATGAAGGAAATAGTGGACTTTGTGGCAAGCCACTCCCAAAGAGCTGCCCCGAGAACAAGTCGCCAGCCGAAAATGATCCTATCCTTGATGACAAAGATCATGGTGAGTTTGATTGGTCATGGTTTTATGCAGGTATAGGACCTGGTTTTGCTCTCGGCCTCGTGGGATTCTTGGCAATCCTTCTCTTCAAGAGGTCTTGGCGCTATGCATACTTCGAGTTTCTGGAAAGTGCAAGTGACAGAATTGCCGCAATGATAGCATTGAAGACTACTCGGCGTGCGAGGAACTTCCGTTGAGTAAGTACACAGAAAAGCGCGTAAGGTACTACAAATCACGTAGCTTATTATCCTTACTCATTGAGCATATAACATTTATTATCGTAATTGTTTTTTCTTTACCGATTACAAATTTGACTGTAGAGAATTAAGCACTTAATGATTTATTATGTATTATTGAACCGTTGTTCATAGTATAATCATCTAAAGTTGATATGTTGCCCTTTCTTGATCAGTTTTCTACCTCCTCCACCACTGTCACGGAGTAAAGATTTGACAATTTGCATATTTTAGACTAGCCAATCTTGACTTTTCATATATCTTGTCTTTTTGTAAAATGTCAACTTAAATTTTTTTTTTTTGAATTGGCAGTTAGCTAAGGAAAACTTACTAGTATTGGTGCTTTGTCACCTTTCAATCGGCCAAGTCTACGCCTATGCAAGTGCTTGTTGCTCTTGTTGAGTCAGTCAGAATAAGCAATTTCTTCCAGGTGATTTGAGAAGCAGTAGTAGTTTAATTTACTCTACCGTTGTATGATTATTTTTTGAGTACTCTATATTGTTTTTTCAGTTTTCTTGGCATCTTCTGATGTAAGCTGAGGATTAGACCTCCTTTTATATGCTATTAATTATATGTAAATAAAATGTAAGTATAATAGTCTGCCTAAAAAAGTTATGAAGAATAGTTAAACTGTATATACTTGGCTTCATTTAATGATAATAAGGTACTTGTTATGATTTAGTTGTTGGCTTTGCGACTAAGTTCAGTGAGTAAACTCCTTAGAGGTGTTGAGCCGTTGTAAATAAGTGGCAATGCAGAAAAAGCCAGTGTTTATATTTTGGATTATGCATTTGTCTAAGTAAATAAGTGGCAATGCAGAAAATCAATCTTGAATTGATATCTTTAATTTCACAATTCATTAGGTATGATCAATTGATGGGTTAGTAGCTAGAATTTATTAATTTGATTCCTAATCTTTAATCAAAATTGTCTTCACAATTTCAATGCCAATCCCAGCCCGCTTGTTTTTATTTTCGTAACGCAGAAAACAAAAGATGCCCGTAATCTTATTACCATAAAAATCTTAGTGCTGAAATGCTGAGCATGAGGCCTCATTGAACCATATATAACTAACTCAAGAACAACTTTCGTAATGATCATCCTATTTTGAGTTGTTTCTGAAAAGAGGAAATCATGAATGAACGCTGCCCACAAGTATAGCTGTCAAAAAAACCCATTTAATTAAGTTTATTCATATCCGTCCATGAATAGATGGGTATGGGTATATTAAATTTTTGCATATGGGTATAAATGAATTACCCAATAATACTCATTTATTAAATAGGTATTATTGGGTAACCCATCAAACCCAATTAACTCATTAGAATTGTCTTCCTCCAAACCTCCTCTCTTCCCCCACCCATTAACTTGCTCATTTTTCACCAATACAAATTTATGACAAGTTTTAGCCTCTTTTCTTATTTTTCCAAAATGAAATTTTAAATTTACATACGAAAAAATGCTAGAGGTTCAAAATTTTTGGATTAAGTTTTTATGTTAACTTTTTTAGTACTTAGTTCAAATTTTTATATTCTTATTGTTTAATTATTAAATAATATGTAATTTTGCGACATAGAGTACATATAGGAAAAAATTGATAATTAAGTTTATTGAGCATTATAAATAAATATTTAAAACTAATGATGGGAGCAAAGGATGGTATAAATGATAACTTAGTTTTCAAAAATGAATTTAAATGAATTTACAAAAAGGTAAAATAAATGGGTTATAAATGGATAATTGGGTTACCCAATTCATTTTTTGACTTACCCATTTATACCTATCTAATTAAATGGGTATAAATGGGTTGACTCACTTATACCCATTACCTATTTTACCCAACTCAAACCCGCCCAAATCACCCATTTTAACACCTCTAGTTACAACCAACCATTAATTGAGTGATCAACTTTCCATGAAGACTTTTAGGTAGTCATTTTTATCAGCAATTTCTGCTAGCATTTAGAACCGTAATTGATGCTCGTCAACCAGTATAGATGAACCACTCACATATCAGTACCCAAAAGCGTCCAATGGGGCATCTTCTTGGTATTTCTTCATCTTTACTGCTACTGTTCTTATTCAGCTTTATTCAAGTCTCCAGCCAATTGCCTTTTAGCAGCAGTAACCAATCTTATCATTATTTAGATCTTTACTGGTATACTGTACCTGAAAAAATGTTAAAAGTTATTAACAAAGTCATAAATTTTGTTCGAAAAAGTAGGAAGTTTTGCACAAAAAATAGGAAGTTTCGTTTGAACAATAGAAAGGTCTTGTTAATAATATAGTAAATTTTGCTAAAAAAGTGGCAAGATTTGTTAATGAAGTCATAAGTTTTTCTTGAAAAATAGTATGTTTATATATATAAAAAATGCTAAGTTTTGGAAAAAAAATGGTAATTTTTGCTAAAAAATCTAGTAAGATTTGATATTTAAATAGCAAGTTACAATAAATAATAAAATTTATTTGTTTTGTGCAAAAACTTACTATTTTTTTTTCAACAAACCGCAAAAACTTACTAATATTCATACCAAATTTTGCTATTACAATTTTGCCCCTAGTGAAACCTGTGATAGCAGGTTAAAACCTATATGTTGCATCATATTAGCCACTCATTTATTATTATGATGACTCCACGTTATTTAGACTTCTCTTTGTGTATAGTATGTCTTCAATAATGTGGGAAAAGATGTATAATTTGCTTTAGTTAAGTATGAAAAAGATTTCTTTCA
Organism: Coffea eugenioides; assembly: GCF_003713205.1. Lineage (NCBI taxonomy): Eukaryota > Viridiplantae > Streptophyta > Magnoliopsida > Gentianales > Rubiaceae > Coffea > Coffea eugenioides. The sequence continues at coordinate 35,418,894 of NC_040045.1, read as the reverse complement.
AAAAAAAGTACGGCAAAGGATATATAGTTAGCACGGATTCCGATTTTCTCCATTTATATGTGAAAAAAAAATACTATAGTCCCTTTTCGGTACGATACCTCTGATTCTAATTTAGTTATATCTTACCATATCGTTTAGTGATTTAAACTCTTGAAATAATCTAAATGTTAATAACTCTTATCCTATATCTAACGGTGAATTTAATTTCATTGGTACTTTACTTTAAAGGAAACTGTAGAACTCCCCTTAAATGTAAATATCAATCAGTCTACTGATCACCTTGTAATATGATTATGCTACTAAAGATCAACTCTTGATGGAACTCCCCTTATCTATGTGGCATACAAAGGCCAAGTTTTAGTTGATCGAATTAAATCCCCAATAAAAATCTAACGTTTTCGAAAAAAAAAAGAATTAAATCCCCACTAAGCATGTTGGTTTTACTGGCTTTTTCTTTGTTTAATTTTCACCACAAATAAATTTGAGATGCAGATTGGATGACAAGATATCATCAGCTTAAGTCAATTTTTGAAGCTAATTCTGTGTCCATCAAAACGGTGTCCCTTTATACTCGTTAACTTTTCAAAGTCTTGTGGTTAACTTCCATGAATTAGATGAATTGCATGATGCAATTGCAGAGAACCTTCACCCAATTGGAGCCTTTTCGGTGACTACATGTATACAATTGATACGTCATTGGGAATTTTTGCTGTCAACCAGACATGGATTGACTTTTTGGATAGAATTTTGAATTTAACGTCATTGCCCAATAGGGTGGCTCGATGCTAGGAGTTGTTTTCCTTCTGAAATGACCCATATAATTGCCGACATGAAACAGATGCATATGATTTGGGTTGAAGGCCCTACAGATAGTGAAAGTATTGTTTTCCTTCTTTTTTTGTTGTTTTTTGTTTTTTTAAGCTTCATCTTCCTTTATAATTTAAAAGCAACTAAAATGTTTTATAATTTGGTTGAGGCCCCTACTTTATTCGAATTCACCTATAAAAAACGATTTTAGGACATTGATATTTTGGTTTTTACTTTAACACCACAACTTAAGAGCGCTGATGTTTCTGCAAATTCTTTTGACAAACAATACCCATTATTTCTATTTGTTACTGGCATAGAAGTTCCTTAGAAATTAGAAAACATTGATGTTTCTACTCTAGAATATTGATTTTGTCTTTCAATTGTCACCTTTTGCATTGAATTTCCAATTATCAGGATAAATACGAACAACAC